>NC_079528.1:9397742-9489896 GCF_003711565.1 Takifugu flavidus | reverse complement strand
TTACGTGCAACTATCGCGCGATGTGCGCTTATGTGCGCGCGTGTGCGCGTAAGTGCGCTTATGTACGCGTAAGTGCGCGCGCGTGCGCGTAAGTGCGCGTAAGTGCGCGTATGTACGCGTAAGTGCGCGCGCGTGCGCGTAAGTGCGCTTATGTGCGCGCGTGTGCGCGTAAGTGCGCGTGTGTGCTTTAGGAACTCATTTACTTACACACTTACTCATTCTCACACTCACTCACACACAGACCACACACATGCATATACCCTAACCCTAACTCAATCCCTAACCCTAACCCTAACTCAATCCCTAACCCTAACCCTAACTCCATCCCTAACCCTAACTCAATCCCTAACCCTAACCCCATCCCTAACCCTAACCCTAACCCTAACTCCAACCCTAACCCTAACTCCAACCCTAACCCTAACCCTAACATAACTCCAACCATAACCCTAACCCTAACTCCAACCCTAACCCTAACCCTAACCCTCCTGGTTACTTCAGCAGGGAGGCTCAGGGAACCTTCTCCCCCAGCTGCCCCTCAGCTCAGGTGGAGCACTGAGGTGCAGCAGGGTGAGATGGCAGCAAAGATCCAGCTCATTTTGGGCTGTTTGAAGGTTCTCCAGCCTGACTGGGGGGCCCAGAAAAGGCTCCTGAGGTGGCCTTCACTGACTCCTTCAGGAGGCGAGTCCCTCCACACTGTCCATTGATTTACCCTAACCCAAACCTTAACCCTAACTCCAACCCTAATACTAACCCTAACCCTAATGCTAACCTTAACCCTAACCCTAATGCTACCTTAACCCTAACCCTAACCCAACTCCAACTCCAACCCTAACTCAACCTAACCTAATGCTAACCCTTATGCTAATGCTAACCTTGATGCTAATGCTAACCTTGATGCTAATGCTAACCCTAACTCCAACCCTAATGCTAATGCTAACCCTAATGCTAATGCTAACCTTGATGCTAATGCTAACCTTGATGCTAATGCTAACCCTAATACTAACCCTAATGCTAACCTTAACCCTAACCCTAACCCAACTCCAACCCTAACCCTAACCCTAATACTAACCCTAATGCTAACCCTAACCCTAACTCCATCCCTAACCCTAACCCAACCCTAACCCTAACCCTAACCCAACTCCAACCCTAACCCAAACCCTAACCCAACCCTCTCTCACTCATTCTCACACTCACTCACACACAGACACTCACACATGCACATTAGAGCTTTCAAAATATTACGTTAAAAAACATTACGTGCAACTATGCGCGCATGTGCGCTTATGTGCGCGCGTGTGCGCGTAAGTGCGCTTATGTACGCGTAAGTGCGCGCGCGCGCGTAAGTGCGCTTATGTACGCGTAAGTGCGCGCGCGTGCGCGTAAGTGCGCTTATGTACGCGTAAGTGCGCGCGCGTGCGCGTAAGTGCGCTTATGTGCGCGCGTGTGCGCGTAAGTGCGCGTGTGTGCTTTAGGAACTCATTTACTTACACACTTACTCATTCTCACACTCACTCACACACAGACACACACACATGCATATAACCCTAACCCTAACTCAATCCCTAACCCTAACTCCATCCCTAACCCTAACCCTAACCCTAACCCCAACCCTAACTCCAACCCTAACCCTAACTCCAACCCTAACCCTAACCCTAACATAACTCCAACCATAACCCTAACCCTAACTCCAACCCTAACCCTAACCCTAACCCTCCTGGTTACTTCAGCAGGGAGGCTCAGGGAACCTTCTCCCAGCTGCCCCTCAGCTCAGGTGGAGCACTGAGGTGCAGCAGGGTGAGATGGCAGCAAAGATCCAGCTCATTTTGGGCTGTTTGAAGGTTCTCCAGCCTGACTGGGGGGCCCAGAAAAGGCTCCTGAGGTGGCCTTCACTGACTCCTTCAGGAGGCGAGTCCCTCCACACTGTCCATAGATTTACCCTAACCCAAACCTTAACCCTAACTCCAACCCTAATACTAACCCTAACCCTAATGCTAACCTTAACCCTAACCCTAATGCTAACCTTAACCCTAACCCAACTCCAACCCTAACTCCAACCCTAATCCTAACCCTAATGCTAATGCTAACCCTTATGCTAATGCTAACCTTGATGCTAATGCTAACCTTGATGCTAATGCTAACCCTAACTCCAACCCTAATGCTAATGCTAACCCTAATGCTAATGCTAACCTTGATGCTAATGCTAACCCTAATACTAACCCTAATGCTAACCTTAACCCTAACCCAACTCCAACCCTAACCCTAACCCTAATACTAACCCTAATGCTACCCTAACCCTAACTCTAACCCTAACCCTAACCCTAACCCTAACCCAAACCCTACCCTAACCCTAACCCAACCCAACCCTAACCCAAACCCTAACCCAACCCTCTCTCACTCATTTCCACCTCACTCACACAACAGACACTCACACATGCACATTAGAGCTTTCAAAATATTACGTTAAAAAACATTACGTGCAACTATGCGCGCATGTGCGCTTATGTGCGCGCGTGTGCGCGTAGTGCGCTTATGTACGCGTAAGTGCGCGCGCGTGCGCGTAAGTGCGCTTATGTACGCGTAAGTGCGCGCGCGTGCGCGTAAGTGCGCTTATGTGCGCGCGTGTGCGCGTAAGTGCGCGTGTGTGCTTTAGGAACTCATTTACTTACACACTACTCATTCTCACACTCACTCACACACAGACACACACACATGCATATAACCCTAACCCTAACTCAATCCCTAACCCTAACCCTAACTCCATCCCAAACCTAACCCTAACTCCAACCCTAACCTAACCCTAACCCAACCCTCTCTCACTCATTCTCACACTCACTCACACACAGACACTCACACATGCACATTAGAGCTTTCAAAATATACGTTAAAAAACATTACGTGCAACTATGCGCGCATGTGCGCTTATGTGCGCGCGTGCGCGTAAGTGCGCTTATGTACGCGTAAGTGCGCGCGCGTGCGCGTAAGTGCGCTTATGTACGCGTAAGTGCGCGCGCGTGCGCGTATGTGCGCGCGTGGTGGGTAAGTGCGCGTGTGTGCTTTAGGAACTCATTTACTTACACACTTACTCATTCTCACACTCACTCACACACAGACACACACACATGCATATAACCCTAACCCTAACTCAATCCCTAACCCTAACCCTAACTCAATCCCGTAACCTAACCTAACTCATCCCTAACCCAACTCCATCCCTAACCCTAACCCTAACTCATCCCTAACCCTAAACCCGAACTCAATCCCTAACCCTAACTCCATCCCTAACCCTAACCCTAACTCCAACCCTAACCCTAACTCCAACCCTAACCCTAACCCTAACATAACTCCAACCCTAACCTAACCCTAACCCAACCTAACCTAACTCCAACCCTAACCCTAACCCTAACCCTCCTGGTTACTTCAGCAGGGAGGCTCAGGGAACCTTCTCCCAGCTGCCCCTCAGCTCAGGTGGAGCACTGAGGTGCAGCAGGGTGAGATGGCAGCAAAGATCCAGCTCATTTTGGGCTGTTTGAAGGTTCTCCAGCCTGACTGGGGGGCCCAGAAAAGGCTCCTGAGGTGGCCTTCACTGACTCCTTCAGGAGGCGAGTCCCTCCACACTGTCCATTTATTTACCCTAACCAAACCTTAACCCTAACTCCAACCCTAATACTAACCCTAACCCTAATGCTAACCTTAACCCTAACCCTAATGCTAACCCTAACCCTAACCCAACTCCAACCCAAACCCAAACCCAAACCCTAACCCTAACCCAACTCCAACCCTAACCCTAACCCTAATGCTAATGCTAACCCTTATGCTAATGCTAACCTTGATGCTAATGCTAACCATGATGCTAATGCTAACCCTAACTCCAACCCTAATGCTAACCCTAATGCTAATGCTAACCTTGATGCTAATGCTAACCTTGATGCTAATGCTAACTCTAACCCTAACCCTAATACTAACCCTAATGCTAACCTTAACCCTAACCCTAACCCTAACCCAACCCTAACCCTAACCCCAACCCTCTCTCACTCATTCTCACACTCACTCACACACAGACACTCACACATGCACATTAGAGCTTTCAAAATATTACGTTAAAAAACATTACGTGCAACTATGCGCGCATGTGCGCTTATGTGCGCGCGTGCGCGTAAGTGCGCTTATGTACGCGTAAGTGCGCGCGCGTGCACGTAAGTGCGCTTATGTACGCGTAAGTGCGCTTATGTACGCGTAAGTGCGCGTAAGTGCGCTTATGTGCGCGGGTGTGCGCGTAAGTGCGCGTGTGTGCTTTAGGAACTCATTTACTTACACACTTACTCATTCTCACACTCACTCACACACAGACACACACACATGCATATAACCCTAACCCTAACTCAATCCCTAACCCTAACCCCAACCCCTAACCCTAACCCTAACCCTAACATCAACCCCCAACCCTAACCCCAACCCCTAACCCTAACCTCAACCTCTAACCCTAACTAACTCTGATTAATTATCCCTCCCCCTATCTGATTCTGATTTCTAAATTGCCCATGATCCTGTTCTCAATCCCTAGCCTCATTATTCCAACCCAAACCGATGTCCCCATACCCAAAACCCAATCTCGTGCCCGCTAAGCCTTGTACCTATCAATCAAACCCACCTCAAACTAAGCCTAAATTTGACTCAGCCCGCATACGGGAGAGCCCACAGGAGGTAGGGTACGAAAAATAGGACAAGTGCAGTGCCACATGGCCTAACGAGGCTAAGGAGAAGGTTGAAGTATAGGGAGGCAAAAGAGAGGAAAGGGAGAAATGAGGTTAAGGAAAGGGGGAGAACCAAGGAAAAGATGGCATGAAGAAGGAGAGGGGAGGAAGGGAAGGATGAAGAGAAAAGGTTAAGTTCAAAAGAGGGAAAAAGGAAATCAAAAGTAAAAATAAAAAGGAATAAAACAGGGGAGATGTTACAGGGAAACACAAATTCAATTAGAAACAGGGGAAACAACAAATACAAAAGATAAAATACAAGGGAAGGGAAGGGACATTTAAATTGAAAATAAAAAAACATGAAAAGCAAAAAGCGATGGGAGTATAAAAGGGGAAACGGAAATTAGAGACCTCAGAAGGTCCAAAGATTCGGAGGGAGCAACATCACAAAATTGAAATGATTAGGAAACGGGAGAAGGGGCAAAAAGCAACGGGACCATTTTTATGTTGACGGCCAAGGGGCCACCATATTTAAAAGATCAGCCCGCCTGATGAAGGCCAAAACTGGCCGAAACGTCGCGGCACCAGGCTGATCGCAACTAAGGCCATAAGAGCCTCAATTTTTGGACACCCCACCACCTTAGGGTGGTGGACATTTAACTTTTGGGTGGGAGTCTCTGCCTGGGACCCCCTTGGATGGCCAGTGCTCTGCTTTCCAGGGGCTTCGCCCCAGGGGAAAGCCTAACCCTAACACCTAACCCTCTAACCCTAACCCTAACCCTAACCCCAACCCTAACCCCAACCCTAACCCCAACCCCTAACCGTAACCCCAACCCCTAACCCTAACCCTAACCCCAACCCCTAACCCCAACCCCTAACCCCAACCCCTAACCCCAACCCCTAACCCCAACCCTTAACCCTAACCCTAACCTCTCCCTAACCCTAACCCCAACCCTTAACCCTAACCCCCCAACCCTAACCCCCTATTCTGAGGACGGGGAGACAAACTTACCACACAAAAAAGAGGAAAAACAGCCAATTTGGGACAGGAGAGTACATAAATTAATTTAAAAATTTAAACAAAAAACTAATTGGATTTAACACAAAAGGATTACAAGAACTTAAATTAAAAAACAAAAGGAAAACACATAATTTGGACTATTGGAGATTTCCTAATACTTGGAAAATTGGAGCAAGAAAATCTTCGAAAAACTCCCTCCACACTCCGCCCTCTGACCGGAGTTTACAAAAGCCCCAATCAGGCGGGAGCTCAGTACCTACCTTGAAAATTTGAATCAGACACATCAGGAAATCGAACGGAGATATAGCATAGATAGCAATAGCAATAGCAACAGCAAAACGAGCTAAGCCTGAAGAAGGTTCTTTTCGGACCGAAACGTTGCAACAAATAGCTCGTTTTCGATTAAAAAATTCGGAAAATACTTACCAACTTCTACATGGCGGAGTACAGAAACGATGACGGGTGGATTCTGGTGTCTCGAGGGCGCAAGCGGAATCAACATCGCCGCCGCCCCGAGCCTCCCAATCCCAGCCGTCATGACTGGCTCCGCCATGATGGCAGGAACCGTGCTCCGGAGGCGGAACACCGCAACGGACGTGACGGGGGACCGTACCGGAGCCGGGAACGTCGCAGCTACGCCTCGGTTACGAGGATGAGTAGCAGACGGGACGACTATGCCCCGCAACAACGCTTCCAGAAGCGAGGCTTCCAGCCGCAATTTTTTGAACCGCGGGGACGTTACTCGGCCCCGCACAATTATCATAAAAATCGCAACGCGCGTTCATATAACAGGGGGAACGCTGCAATGCAACAAAACACAAATAATCGGACAACCATTAACAAAAATAAGCCTAAATCTGATGACCCAGATTTTGGTCTTAAAATTCGAACCATGTTTAAAATAATTAAAATTACCCATCATCTTAACATCACTTTGGCTGAACAGTCCCCTCCCACCATCAGAAAACTGTCTATAAACCTGGCAAACACAATAAAACCTGCAAATCCTAATCAGAGAACAAGTCTTTTATTAGAGGGGAATGCCAGGAACTGGGAGGCAACTACCATGATGATCCTCCGGGATCATTATATGTATGAACTGGAGTTGGAGCTGGGGGCGCTTGCCCAGTTGTCACTCCAGGGATGGGAGGGACCTTTCCAGATTGCCTCCATTTGGGCAAAACGGAACCTGGGCAAACGGCTCCATGGGGAGACTCTGGAGCAGGCACAGGCACACATCATTGCCAGAATGGGAGGTGAGGGGACAATCGGTCCTGCGCCGCCGTCATCCTCTCTCTCCTCCCCTCCTCCTCCTGCTGCAGATCCACCTGCTTTACAGATGGCCAATGACACTGAAACAACACCAGTGGACAAACATACAGTTACAGTTGAGGTGCATCAACCACCAAAACAATTGGAATTGGTTCCCACATCACCTGCTCCACCCAGATCTGTTCAAAAGGTGTCAGTTGGCACGGAAACGGAGGAATCAGGAGGATGGTCACCTATAAGAGAGGAAAATCTTTTAGACATCCCAGCCCAAGATAACCCACCACAGCCACAGAGAACCCCCCGTTCAGCCCACCTACCTACTACGGTAACCTCCTCCCCTAAGCTAAACCCCTGCTGCGTAGTGGAGACGGACTCCATCTTGGATGCTCCGATAGAAACGGACCTGCTCATTGACCTGAGCGAGCAGAAATTGGTCCCTTTGCCCTCACCAGTGGAGGGCACTGGACAGATGGCCAGGAGGCTCAGGTCAGCGGTGCAAAGTAAGCTCAAAATGGATGTAAAAAAAAACCCCCCCAACAACCTTACTCACCTGAACCGGAGACACGCAGAGCCACCAGACACATCCACACAAATAACAAAATGCAGGATTGGGGCCTGAGCGTTACTAAAAAGTGGCTCATTCTGGGGGACTCCAATCTGAGCAGATTCCCCCCATTCACAAATGACCAACTGCAGGTGGAGAGTTACCCAGGGGCAAACCTTAGGCATGCACAGGAGATCCTAAAAAAGGCCACAGTCTACACAGAGGTGGAGCACGTCATCTTGGCCTTTGGCCTTAACAATCGCTCTCAGAAGGAAAGACTCACCTTGTCTGCCCAAATGAGAGCGGCGGTCGAAACGGCAGATGAGCGCTTTCCCAGCGCGGGGATTTGGGTGCCGCTGGTTAACTTTTCCAGTCTCCTCCCTGCAAAAGAACAAAGAAACCTTAAATTTCTAAACTCACAAATTAGGAAAAACTGTCTCTTCATCCCTCTTTTACCTTCCCATCTCTTCTCAACGCTCAATGACCACGTCCATTGGACGAGGGCCACAGCCAGAAACATGCTCCAACACTGGTTTGACCATGTAAACTGCCAGACCCCATAAGCCTGCCTTTTCAGGAGGGGTCTAAAAACGTCATTGTTTTGGCTAAGAAATTTAAATTAACAAAACCACAATTCAAATTATTAAACAGGGGA
The DNA here is from genome assembly GCF_003711565.1 of Takifugu flavidus. Taxonomy (NCBI): domain Eukaryota; kingdom Metazoa; phylum Chordata; class Actinopteri; order Tetraodontiformes; family Tetraodontidae; genus Takifugu; species Takifugu flavidus. The sequence goes on along the minus strand of NC_079528.1, from coordinate 9,481,713 downwards.
CTCACATTTATCCCAACACAAAGGGACCAACAAGGATCTCCTGGAGCAGGCTAGATGGGACCTGCAGCAATACCACAGGAGACTTAAATTGGCATCCCATTTTCAAAATAGCGGAATGGATGGTGATTCTGAGCCCCCACCGTTCACTCCCAGGTCCACTTGGACTCCGTCCATGGACACACTGCCCCCAGAAGTCCAGACGCTGATCACAGCGGACAAACAATATTTTGACCATAAATTTCGGCCCTGCAGGGTGATGCCTAACCTTAGCCATGAGGAGGCCACAGCCCTGCAGGAGCTGAGACAAAATATCAATATTATCATAAAGCCGGCGGACAAAGGCAGCGCAGTGGTAATTATGGACAGGGAACAATACCTATGGGAAGGCAGGAGACAATTAGAAGATGTGAATTATTACAAAGAATTGGACAAACCTATCTATCTGGAAACAACTAAATTGGTGGAGCAGATCATCAACAAATTATTAGAGAAAAAATTTATAAACAAGAAACAACATAAATACCTGATGGGGAATCCACAGCCCAGGGCCAGACTTTTTTATTTACTCCCTAAAATCCATAAGGATCCGGCCAAGTGGAGCAGGCCGCACATCATTCCTCCGGGCCGCCCTATTGTGAGTGATTGTGATAGTGAAACTTACCACACGGCGGAGTACATTGATTATTTCTTAAATCCCCTCTCATGCAAACACCCCTCATACATTCAGGATACTTACGACTTCATCCAAAAAGTCTCCAAATTGCACGTTCCCTCCAATTCATTTTTATTCACCCTGGACATTGACAGCCTGTACACAAATATTGACATAAATGAAGGCATCCAGGCGGTGAAAAACATTTTCTCTAAATTCCCAAATAAAAAACGACCGGAAAAGGAGCTTCTCCAACTCCTTGATATTAATTTGAGACGAAACGATTTTCAATTTGATAACAAATTTTATTTACAAATTAAGGGAACGGCAATGGGCAAAAAATTTGCACCAGCCTACGCCAACATTTTTATGGCTGAGTGGGAGACATCGGCGTTGGCGGCTTGTGGAAAAAAGCCCTTACATTATTTTAGGTACCTGGATGACATTTGGGGTGTTTGGCATCACACACAGGAGGAATTTGGGGAATTCCTCAATTCACTCAACCGGCACAATCCATCCATCAAACTTAAGTCCACCATAAACAGTGGGTCGGTGGACTTCCTGGACACAACCACATTTAAAGGGGAGAAATTTAACGCCACGAATAACCTTGATGTAAAGGTGTTCTTTAAGGAAACTGACTCACATGCACTACTGCATCGGAGCAGTTTCCACCCTAAACATATTTTTAAAGGCCTGCTAAAATCTCAACTATTGAGATTCCACAGGATATGTACGCACCAGGGAGATTTCATGGAGGCCACCAGGACACTGTTCCGGGCTCTCTCCACCAGAGGATACTCGAGGTCCTTCAGGAGACAGGCTCTCAGAGAGTTCCTCGAGGCAAAGCCGGTCCATGTGTCCTCTGTAGTTCCCCTGGTGACGACATATTCCTTTCCGGCCACCCTACTTATGAAAAACATCAAAAACAATTTTTCAAAAATCCTGAGCAACCACTCCACCTTCTCGGACTGCAGAATCATCGCGGCATATAGAAAAAACAAAAACTTACGGGACCTGTTGGTCAAGGCCAAAATAAGGCCTCTTCCGACGGCAGCGTCCCGAAGCCGCGGTGAATTCTACAAACACAGAGTGTGGATACGGAGCCAGGTACACAAAGATGTTTTTAAGGGGGAAACCCATGGAAGTCCCCACACAAGAAATTGTGTTTACCTGATCACTTGCGGGGTGTGTGGCATTCAGTATGTTGGGGAGACCAGAAACACCCTCCTCCTGCGGTTTACCCAACATAGATATAACATACTTAGAAAAAAGGAAACCCACACCCCGCTGGTGAATCATTTTCTAAACCACGGATGGCCGTCGCTTCAAGCAACGGTCATTGAGCATGACCCCATGTGGTCCACTGTCCAGCGGATCCGGGCTGAATGGCGCTGGATCCTTAAATTGGGCACACAAGTTCCGGGGGGCCTGAACCTAAAATGAGCCGATCCTGGCCTGACATAAGTGATGGCCCGTGCACGGAACTCTGGCGCCGCAAAGCGGCGCCAGAGTTCCTAACCTTAAAAACCTAACCCTAACCCTATAAAAATAAAATACCGAAAAAACTAACCCTAACCCTAAAAGAACCCTAACTCTAACCCTAACCCCTAACCCTAAAACTGAAACCTAGCACCTAACCCTAACCCTAACCCCTAACCCTAACCCCTAACCCTAACCCCAAAACCCAACCCAACCCTAACCCTAACCCTAACCCTAACCCTAACCCTAACCCTAACCCCTAACCCTAACCCCTGCCTAACCTCTAACCCTAACCCTAACCTAACCCTAACCCCTAACCTAACCCTAACCCTCTAACCCTAACCCTAAAACTCTAACCCTAACCCTCTAACCCTAACCCTAACCCTAACCCTGTTGTTCTAAACCAAACTGATGTCCCCATGCCTAAACCCAATCTAGTGCCCGCTACCTTGTACCTGTCAATCAAACCCAACTCAAATTGTCCCCCCAACTAAGCCCGCATACGGGGGGCCCAGAGGAGGAAGGGAAAGAGATACAGGACAAGTGTAGTGCCACATGGCCTAACGAGGCTAAGGTGAAGGCAAAGGTATTGGGAGGCAAAAGAGAGGAAAGGAAAAATTGGGTTAAGGAAAGAGGAGAATTAAAGAAGAGAACAAAAGCAGGGGAGAGGCTATAAAGAGGAAAATATAAGAGGCAAGATACAAGGGAAGGGAGGGGACACTTAAATTAAAAGCAAAAAACATGGAAAGCAAAAAGCGGGGAGTATAAAAGGGGAAACAGAAATTGGACAAGAAACAGAGGGGAAGAAGGAACAAAACGAAAACAAGGGGCAAGATCCAAAAGAAGGGAAGGGAAATTTAAATTGAAAACTAAAAAATACAAGGACAAAATAAGAAAAGTATTTAAAGGCAAAGATAAATGGAACGGCTCATAATTAGAATAGCCACCAAAGAAACAACATGGGAACAGAAGAGGGGAAATCAATTAGAGAAGGGAACAAAGAGAGAAATCGAAAAATTACAATTAGGAGGTGGGAAAGGGACAAAAGCGAGGGACCGATTTTTTGCTAAGGCCAAAAGGCCAACATAATTATTTATGATCAGCCTGCCTGATGAAGGCCAATAGAGGCCGAAACGTCGTACGAGGCTGATCTCAGCTAAGGCCAAGAAGGCCTAATTTTTGGAAACCCCACCACCTTAGGGTGGTGGATATTTAACTTTGGGGATGGGAGTCTCTGCCTGGGACCCCCTTGGATGGCCAGTGCTTTGCTTTCCAGGGGCTTCGCCCCAGGGGAAAGCCTAACCCTAAACCTACCCCCAACCCTAACCCTAACCTCAACCCCCCTAAACCTAACCCCCACCTCCTCCCTAACCCCATCCCCAACCTTCTTCCTAACCCCAACCCTCACCCCAACCCCCCTCCTACCCCTAACCCTAACCCTAACACACCCACAAACATAGAGGGCAATTGAGGGGGAGTCCCAGACCCACAGACCTCAGCCTTGCCACAAAAATCACAAATCATACCATTCATTTCTACTTTTTCACATAGAACCACAACCCTACAGTACACCATTAAACAAAACTTTTCAACCATACTACACCAACATCCGGCCTTCTATAACCACAAGATCATCCTAGCACACAGAAAAAACAGAAACCTCCATTCCATACTCACCACATCCAAATTCCCGGACCAATTCATCACACCCTGACCCAGACATAGCCAACACTACCGAAACAGAAAATTCATTCAAAACACATACACTGGTACAGGGTTCCCCACGCTAGGCCTCACTTCCATCCATTCCACCAACGTAGTCTACATCATCACATGCACCCTCTGCAATAAACATTATATAGGCGAAACACAAAATTCCATACATACCCGTCTAACACAGCACCTTTACAATATAGCAGGAAGTCGACTTGGCACCTCCCTCGTCCGACACTTCCAAGAGCATCCAGTCAGCCACCTTATCATCTCAGGGCTGGAAACCAATAACTGCTGGACAGTGGGACAGAGGAGGAGAGCGGAACGTATATGGATCAACAAATTAGGCACAAAGACACCACATGGCCTCAATGAACACCCCTAGAACCACCCTTCCCCAGTCAGCCAATATAAACAATTTAATATTTTTATAAGCTGAACCAGTTTCTTATTCACCTATCCATTTACTTATTTATCGTCCCCCTACTTTTATTACATAACTTTTTTTTACTCTATTTTATTTTATTTACAATCTGACTGAAGTAACCTGATGTCCTCCTCTCCCTCTCCCCCTCCCCACCCATACCCGGCCTCGAACTTTGACCCCTATTGAGAGGTGACTCTGACCTGCACACCTTGCCATCAGTCCGACCATTAGGCCAGTGCACAAAAAGTTTTAACCCAAACCCTGAACCCCAACCCTAACCCTAACCCTCTAACTCTAACCCTCTAACTCTAACCCTAACCCTAACTCTAACCGTAACTCTAACCCTAACCTAACCCTAACCCTCTAACCCTAACCCTAACCCTAACTCTAACCGTAACTCTAACCCTAACCCTAACCCTAACATGCGTCGGCCAGTGCCTTGCCCTGGTCCCTGTGGGGGGCCTTGAGTGTATACAGCATTCACCTAACTCTAACCCTAACCCTAAGTTTTATCCCAAACCCTGAACCCTGAACCCTAACCCTAACTCTAACCCTAATACTAACCCTAACCCTAATACCCTTGAAATTTAATTCAGAAGGCTGCAAATAAAAAGAAAAGTCATGAATGCCAGTGATGTTTTTTATTATTTGAATTTCAATTTTGCATGTGTGCAATAATAAATTATATATTGTATTGTGTTGAACTTTGCTGGTTCCATGTTCAGTTGTTGAGCAAAACTAGTTTGGGTCCATCCCAAAAGATTCCGTGTTAGAGCTGGAGGAAGATTTTTCTCAATAAATATCAATGTTGGCCCGTGACTTTGTCCCAGTTTAAAATTTTTGCCCACTGGCTATTTGAGTTTGACACCTCTGTTTTATGCCATCACACATTGTCAATCAATAAACCCCCCTCCTACATAAATCAGGAAAGGGGGAGCCTATCCAAGCTACCTTTCAGCAAGAGGTAGGATCAAGTCACCAACTTATTGCAGGGCTAACTAAGATGAACAAATAAGTTAAGACAAATTAAAATATCAAGGCCTGAAACCATTGTTTTGTGACAAAAAATGTTTATGCATGTAATTTAAATTTATTTGATAATCCCTTCCATATAAATACATTTTTTATTAGAACAATCACTATCACATGACCAGTATTTTCTTTACATGGGCAGAATTCATCTGGATTTACAAAAGACATATCACGTTTTCTTTTCCTTTATTCTTTAATTCCAGGTTCAGTGTCAGTGGGGCTCACTCTACTGTTTCTTTTTCACCACATGGGCACAGTCATATTTTCCTCGGACAACTTTGAGTTTTACTCCAGGCAAGTCCTGGGTCCTCCCACCCTCCACCAGCACTACATTGTGTTCCTGTAGATTATGTCCTTCCCCAGGAATAAATGCCACTGCTTCCTTCCCATTAGAGAGCCGTACACGAGCACACTTCCTGTTTGCAGAGTTGGGCTTCTTAGGCTTCCGAATCATCGTCTTGAGCACCACTGCCTTAAGTTGGGGACAACCAAATGTAGCACTGAGAGACCTAGGAGGTGGTTTGGGCTTCCCTTGACGGTGCATCTGGTTGAGGGTTGCCATTGTTCTGTAGAGAGGGTGGCCCATCCATTCAAAACTGTGCAACGATGCTGTTAATAAATTATGGATAAAACATAAAGTTATGACTTATTTGGAAACATGGGAACAATTTTAAACAATCCATATACATCACTCTATAGCCATAAATAAATTAGGTTTATACAAATGAATTATGACACCCTCAAATACTTTCAATCCCTTCCTGAGTGAACTCTTACCGCTTACTTATCTGTGCAAAGCTGCACATATAAATTGCTGAGAGACTCCCTGTGATACAATTCCCCTCTAATGACAATAATAATAACATGAATTCTGATTATTACTTGTACTATTGCTCAGCATCTGTGTCTACTGTATCTTTTCACTAGGAAGATAACAGCTTATTGAAAGCATAATCCAGTCAGCTTTCAGAAAATTTGTATTTTTAATCAAAGTAGGATGATACATTGAAAAATGTACATAACATGATATAAGTGTGGATCAACCTTGGAAAAGAGATGTCAGCGCTGGTCTCAGACACAAGAACAAAGGCATCTGAAACAAAATAATAACTCAATAAAGGAAATAACAGCAAAAACAGCACATGGGATCTAGATACCTAAAAGGCTTGTACTGCTGATACGTTTAATATACGGCTTTTACAGTTAATTCCTAGAACAGCTACATTTCTCTTGAGCTAGTAATACATTCATTTCGAATCAGGTAACCTTAGTTATTGGTGTCATTTGGTTAGCAATAGCCTGATTGACACTTAAATCGACCTCTTTATGGACTACATTTGAGTCGTACAAAAAATCTATTTAAAAATTCTTCAATACATATAAGATGAAGGTGAACTATGATACATAAAATTGTATCGTATAACGTTGACCAAGACCCATTTCATAAATGCTGCGTGGCATTTCCCTCACTTTAAGCTTAAGAAAGTTATATTAACTGTAAAATAAAAACGAACATGCCAGCTAATGTTTTGGGATTGGACGCAACATATACAGTGGCTAACAGCTAACTTTGTTAAACAGCGATTACGAGACGGGGATTGTGAAATAACGTCGCCTGGTGACTCGACGATCGGTAACTACAGTAAAAAAAAGTTGTCAGTTAATTAAGTTAAAGGGTAGAATGTGAGGAGATTTACCGCATCTCAATTGAAGAACGACACAAGGACGAAACAGTAACACGGGGTTAGGCTAACGCAACTACCGGCCCTTGCTCTGTGCGGAAGTGCTACCTAGTAATTCTTCCCCCGAAATCGGGAAAATAATCTCTGTTGAAATATTTTAATGTGTTTGAGTACTAAACGTCCGTTCATCATTTAACAAAAAGGTAGTTGTTACGCTTAAGAGATTTAAAAAAACAAAATCGCTCTCCGAACATACCTTTGCTCATCGCAGGTAGTTGTACGTGAACCTCGTATTTCCACAGGAACCTCAAACGCACCACGCTTGTCTAAGTGTCGATCTTCGTCAGACTTCCGATGCTGAAATGTGTGTTGAGGGAAGAGGTTTTCCTCTGATGGCATAACGGTCATATTTGTGCAAACGTTGAACAATGTTGAAGATTCAACCACAACTGTAGATTCTGCCAGATTCTCCGGGAGGCGTCGTGCATTCAAAAATAAGTTCTGAAATGTTTAAGCAATTCTATGAGCAATTAGGGTTATGTTGTGTTAAGGTTAACCCTAACCCTAACCCTGTTGTTATGTTAGGGTTAACCCTAACCCTGTTATGTAAGGGTTAACCCTAACCCTAATCCTGTCGTTATGTTAGGGTTAACCCTAACCCTAATCCTGTTGTTATGTAAGGGTTAACCCTAACCCTAACCCTGTTGTTATGTTAGGGTTAACCTAACCCTAACCCTGTTGTTATGTTAGGGTTAACCCTAACCCTGTTATGTAAGGGTTAACCCTAACCCTAATCCTGTTGTTATGTAAGGGTTAACCCTAACCCTAACCCTGTTGTTATGTTAGGGTTAACCCTAACCCTGTTGTTATGTTAGGGTTAACCCTAACCCTGTTATGTAAGGGTTAACCCTAACCCTAATCCTGTCGTTATGTTAGGGTTAACCCTAACCCTAATCCTGTCGTTATGTTAGGGTTAACCCTAACCCTAATCCTGTCGTTATGTTAGGGTTAACCCTAACCCTAACCCTGTTATGTAAGGGTTAACCCTAACCCTAATCCTGTTGTTATGTTAGGGTTAACCCTAACCCTAAACCCGTCTTCAACTTTCACCTGCTTAACTCCTCACATGAACAGAACATTTGACCAGGGTTGCCCAAGTTTTTGCAGAACAATATATAGAAATACATAAAAACATATAGAATAACTTAAACTTCCCTTTGACAAACAACCATCACTTTGTTTCACAATATTGATTTTTATTGTGATTTCACACATGTTTATGTGCGTTGATGGATGATGGCTAAGCTGTCATCCATGTTGAACAACACGTCCCCCCCCACAGGACACCCTGGCAGCACCTTCAGGGAGCGGCTGCTCCACCCTCGCTGGGTGAAGGAGAGGTATCGCAGATCTTTCCTAACGGCTGCTGTCAGACTGCACAATAAACATAACGCCCGCTAGCACAATCTGAATATTATATATTCTGATATGTATATAGTATTCACCCTCTGTACTATGTACAGGTGTACAGGGGCCGAGTATCCATTTATCTGGATTATTGTAAATATACATCCTCTTTCTATATTCCAAATTCTATTCTATTTTATCTTAATTTCTCTGCGTGCTCTTGATGTTGTTGCACTGTAAATGTCCCCGTGTGGGACAATAAAGGGCCTGAATCTGAATGGATCCTGATGGTGCTTGCTCTATTCTCAAACACAAAATCAAAAAGGGCAACACAGGCAATATTCCAGGAGACTTGTGCCAGTATGACTGACAACTAACGAGTGAATTGGAGCTTCTTTAGAGCTGACGTAGCAGAGTTCAATCATTGTGGCAAATATATCTGGCTGGACCTTACAGGTTCTGTTTTGAGGCCAAACCTTCATGCGCGCCAACAATTGAAAGACCACTGTTCCAGGACACTTAAAGTCAGCACATCTGGGGGAAACACACAAAGAGGCACAGAGTTTTGGTCAATCCTCTTTGAAATGAACAATTTAATGCTACATTAGAAAATCACTTTAACATTGCAGATCAATTTTCTCAATTTCCTCTGTCTCCTCCATCTGCCCTCTGTACTCGTCCTCCTCTGCTTAGTTGTCCAATAGCAGACGGCTTTGATGGGTTTCTGGCAGGTACAGGATGCTTCATGACACCCCTCATTGGTATTAAGATCCAGGCTTTGACTCGACAATTCCAGGACTCTCCTCAATTTTCAGCCAGTCTTTGGTGGATTTACTGGCATGTTTTGAGTCCGTTAGGTTCAGGAGTCCAGTTCCACTTCAGCTTTAATTTGTCTTTTTACAGATGTTTCTCGAAGGTCCTCAGATACTGTACTCATCTGTGCAAAGGGCATTTTCACAGAGGTCGTGCTCTTTGTCTTCCTTTCACTGTATAGGGGACCACAGTTGCCACCAGAGTCTCATAAAAACTCCTCGGCAGTGGCCCGCACACATCAAATGATCCTAACCTCCTCAGGCCATCAAGGTGACCTTGAGTGGATGGTGTTGAAAGCACAGGAGTCCAAAAATAGAACCCTTACAGTGTTTTCAAAGTCTTACAGGTGAAAAAGTAACGGCAGAATTAATTAATGAGGTCAGATGGGAGCAAACGCCGGAAAGGCTCCCACAGAACTGGAGAACTTTCAAGGCTACACCATTCCAGGAAAATTGATTAAAATAACCAATTTACCCAAATTGAGTGTTACGGTACACTATTTAGAAACACTAACTTACTGATCTATTTTTTGTCATGTAATTATTATATTTTCATTCATCTTAGTTTTGGGGGGACCCTCCAGGTACCTGGGGCCCGACAGGTACCGGTCGCCGTCTTTGCAGCAGGTAGATGATGAATTCAACAAGAGTAAAATCTTGTTGAAATCACATTTCCATTGTTTGCATTTTATGTCATTATTGTTGTGAAAGGGTTACAAAAATGTGCCACATGTAAATACTTCAGTAAAGTTCTGTCTGATGGACAGTCAAAGATGCCACCCATTGATCATGAACACTCATTAACAGAATATCAAAGCACCATCTAATATTAAAATCATTACACACCTGAGGGTGCCGTCAGTCTAGGGGGAGAAGCTCATTTGATCCACCGTGTTGATTTTCAACTGGTTGTCAAGAATCTTGAAGATTTCCTGAATGTTTGGGACATAACCCGACTGAAGCTTTGACCACAGAGGAACATCTGATCATGGAAAAGAAGCACATTTACTTCCCTGACATCAAACCCAAACCAGAGATTCCTGTTAAATCCCAACTCACCATTGAGAGTGACCTCAAAGGCTCCAGTGGACAGAAAATGAGTCTCCATCATGTTACAGAGGAAGTAGGCCATTAGACAGGAGAAGATCTACCAAACAGTAATTGAAACCAATTTAATCGATGGAAATTCTGAGGAGGACATCTTACACACATCATGGGCCTGCACAGCCAGCAACAAGAAACCACTTAAAGGTGGTGGCAAAAGCAGCACAGAATATTATTGGCTTTTATTAAAAATCCTGTCGGACCACTCGCACCCACACCAGGACTCGATTCGCTTAGAGGGCAGCACCGAGAGAAGCCCCGTGTGCAGGACAACGATTTTTACAACTCTTTCAACTTGTGAGTGATCAGACTGGGAAATTCTTGACAATAACCTTGAATTGAATTGAAGCAGATTTATTGCCATTGTTCATGTAATACACAGTATTACACAAGCTAAGAATTTGTCTTGGTGTGACGCTGCGACATTCAACATAAAGAAGACAACACTAGAATAAGATAAATAAAATAAAAATAAGATAAGACATATATACAGTATATACATATACTGTACATATACTTCCTGTTAAATGCAAAACTGATTTTTAATGAATTCCTTTTAAAAATTGGGTTTAGATGTACATTTTCTTTCTAAACACATATCAGTCATATTTTCTGTTCACTAAGGGAACTGGTCCTACATATTCCATGTACAGGTTTGTGTATAGACACAATTAAGAATACTAGTGTTTTTTATTGCCATTATTATAAATGCCACATTAAGACATATACAACATAATTGCTCTAATTAACAATCACAAAGATCAGCATTGATCATTTCATGTATTTCTTCTGCATAAACACTGAATATTAAATAGGAAAATAGCTTCAGTCTGCGTGCACTGCAGGAGGAAAGTTTCCAGAACCTGTATTTTTTTGATAATCTTACAGCCAAAATAATTTCTCAATCTGAATTCAATACCCTAGAGAGACAAAGTCAAAATAGAATTGTTAGATTTCAAAACTTTTAAAAAAAATTAAACATTACATGGACATAAGTACTATATTCAGATTTCTGATTATATCCAGGGTTTAGAGGGTTAGGGGGTTAGGGTTAGAGGGGTTAGGGTTAGAGGGTTAGGGTTAGATCGTCTTGGTGAGGGTTAGGAATTAGAGGGTTAGGGTTAGAGGGTTAGGGTTTAGGGGGTTAGGGTTAGAGGGTTAGGGTTTAGGGGGTTAGGGTTTAGGGGGTAGGGTTTAGGGGGTTAGGGGGTTAGGGTTAGGGGTTAGGGTTTAGGGGGTTAGGGTTAGGGGGTTAGGGTTTAGGGGGTTAGGGTTAGAGGGTTAGGGTTAGGGGTTAGGGTTAGATCGTCTTGGTGAGGGTTAGGAATTAGAGGGGTTAGGGTTAGAGGGTTAGGGTTTAGGGGGTTAGGGTTAGAGGTTAGGGTTTAGGGGGGTTAGGGTTAGAGGGTTAGAGGGTTAGGGTTTAGGGGGTTAGAGGGTTAGGGTTAGAGGGGTTAGGTTAGATCGTCTTGGTGAGGGTTAGGAATTAGAGGGTTAGGGTTTAGGGGGTTAGGGTTAGAGGGGTAGGGTTAGATCGTCTTGGTGAGGGTTAGGAATTAGAGGGTTAGGGTTAGGGTTTAGGGGGTTAGGGTTAGAGGGGTTAGGGTTAGAGGGGTTAGGGTTAGAGGGTTAGGTTAGATCGTCTTGGTGAGGGTTAGGAATTAGAGGGTTAGGGTTAGAGGGTTAGGGTTTAGGGGGTTAGGGTTAGGGTTAGATCGTCTTGGTTAGGGTTAGGGTTAGAGGTTAGGGTTAGAGGGGTTAGAGGGTTAGGGTTAGATCGTCTTGGTTAGGGTTAGAGGGTTAGGGTTAGATCGTCTTGGTTAGGGTTAGAGGGTTAGGGTTAGAGGGTTAGGGTTAGATCGTCTTGGTTAGGGTTAGAGGGTTAGGGTTAGATCGTCTTGGTTAGGGTTAGAGGGTTAGGGTTAGAGGGTTAGGGTTAGATCGTCTTGGTTAGGGTTAGAGGGTTAGGGTTAGATCGTCTTGGTTAGGGTTAGAGGGGTTAGGGTTAGATCGTCTTGGTTAGGGTTAGAGGGTTAGGGGTTAGATCGTCTTGGTTAGGGTTAGCTCGTCTTGGTGATCTTTTCCAGATTCACACCAAACAAGTGTTTTCACTCTGCAGCATTTGAAGAAACAGAATATTTAGGGTTAGGGTGTTGTTGCTGTTTCTTTTCCTGGTTTCTGTCATTTTTTTTTTGCATTTATTTTCATAAATGTTTTTAGGGTTAGGGTTAGGGTTATTCCCTATAACATGTGTGTTAAATTCCTGTTAAATTCAGCTTAATACAACTTTCCTAAACTATTGCCTTGTTACATCTTCTCCAAGGGGCACAGAAAATCAGGAAAATGTTTCCTTGTGATGTAAAAGAAAAGTACCAAAAGCAAGTACTGTTTTTGTAGAGCTACAGATGCTGCTGCCTGATTGACTACCAATCAGCCCATCTGAATCTCTTACCTTGTTCTCCTGACTCCAGATCCAAGCTCTCGGAGTATCGAGGCCAAGAAGGATGAAGGGATTCTGACCACTGATAATAAGGAGGATGGAAAGCATCTTCAGGTAGGAAAACAGGCTGCCCATCAACCTTAACACAAAACAGGTGAAAAGTGAGCTCTCATTGGTAAATAACTTACTGCCAGCACTTCAGGTGATCGGTCAGCTAGCATGTTAACAAACACATGATAACTCAACTCACTTGTTGAAGGGAGTCGGAGGGTAATTTTCTCCTTCAATGCGTATGCCCGGGTACAGCTGGTTTATTGCCCGCGAGTACTCTTGGAATACTTTGCTGTAGCCTCAGGAGATACTGGAAAACATGATGGGCCAGTTATTAGGGTTAGGGTCAGGGTTAGGGTTGAGGTTAGGGTCAGGGGTGAACAAGTCAATGAACAATGGTAGAGCAAGAATAGGACGCAGACACGACTTACACTGAGAAACACAATCAAGCCACTATGCAACTGAGACCAATGTGAATGAAATCGTACCATATGGTCCTAATTTACCTGATATAAGTGCTACTACCAACAAACAGCTATTGAAAGGGACTGCAGAGGGATATAAACATGAGAGGAGAGATAGGAGGAGAAAGATAAGTGATGAACAGAAAATAGAATCGTCTTAATATTTAGACGATTGAAAAATAACGTTCAAATCTATAAGGTATCGTACTGCAGCCAGATTACCATTTTTAATTATGACGCCAGTTAGCATGTAGCAGCGCAGCTAACTCACCAGTACTGGAACTTGAGGACCGGCCCGTTGTACAGAGTTGACTTGGGTTTAGCCTGGCCAGGGTCTCGGTAAAGGCTCGAAGTTGTGACCTGACCTCGCTGGAGACCCGTTCTCACAAGATAAATGTCCCTGGCCGTCAGGGCTGTGAAAAGGAGCAGAGCCGACAGCACACCGATCTGGTTGTACTCCGCCATACTTGTTTATTCAGCGGAAACCGGAAGCATTGTTTCTTATTCACCACAGTAAGAGCCGGGGAAAAGCCTTATCTTTAAAATTTTGGAATCGATTTTGTGATTGGTGATGACAAAACATTTTGAATCAGCTGTCATTTAATGTTTTTTTTTATTACATTTGATTATAGGGAAATCCTTTCCCTATAATGAGGTCGTGTATAGTGTCGGCCTATACAAGACCTCATTATAGGAAGGATTAAAAGGATTAAAAGAAATAATGTTTCAAAGTTGCTCCCAATTTCGTCAGTCTTGATAAATATGTGAAAATAATTAGATGTTAAATTTAGATGTTAAATTAGTTAAATTAGATGTTCTTAAAAAAAATTAACCATAAATAAAGCGGTTTCTCGTTGTATTACTTTGAAAGTATATATGCTTGTTTCCGGTTTTGTTCAAAAGCTTGTAGTAGTTTACCGACTTTTCGCCGTTGTCACTATAGTGGAATTAGATTAATGAGTATAATTCACAAGTTTTATTTGTATAATATAATTTTACTTGGGGAAATTAAAAAAAACCTCGCCATCTTGCGTCACAATTACTCGACGCACAGCAGTAAACACCGTGACGTCATCTTTGGAGGTCTTTGCGGCGTGTGTATGAAGGGATGAAGGTGAAAAGAAAAGAATAAAAATTTAATTGTATCAATTATTTTTCTGTAAACTGTTCCTCACGATCTGTTTAAATTGCATGTCACTTGCACACCGACGTTAAACAGGTATGTTCACTTCTTACGTCAACACATTTTTAAGTAAAATCAATTTGATATGATGATCGTGTAGATGTTCTATTTTGCCATTTAATTAAGTTATTGTTAGTAAAAAAAAATGTAATCATATAAACTACGAGCCAACCACTCTGAAATGAACTGATTAAAAGACCAATTAGACAGAAGACATAACCAGAATTTTACAGACTAAACACTTGGTGTTATGATTATACTGTATATTATATATGACAGCTGGCAGCTGCCTTGTCCCTTAATTTGAAAACTCAATCACGCCGTTTTTAATCCAAGTCTTTTTTTAGGTCAACATGTTCATTATGAAGTTCCTGCAACCCCCACCACGCAGAGTCAGGTGTTCTGTGGTGGCCAGGGCACTTCCCCCTGGTTACACCTGGTCTGCCCCTGCTGCCTGCTGTCCCGGAGTACCTGTAAATTTAGCTTTGGGTGTCAGGACTTTATCAAATATGAGGACCTTCTCAGCAATCAGGACTCCCTTATGTCCCAAGACTCTGTCAGGAAGCAGAGTTTTTTTAAAAGATGGGTCATTGTTGGGATTGAGCGTTGTGTCGAGGGCTCAGTCCATGTCAGGCAACAGCACAAGTGCCGGTTCTGGCTGGTATAACAGTCTGGCAGAATCGGGTCCAGTGCACCTCTGTGAACAGTATCTGATGGGAGTGCAGCAGGTGACTGGGTTTCCATGGTGGTTGAGCATCATCATGTCAACAGTGATGGTCAGGACGCTGATCACTCTACCTCTCGCGACCTACCAGGTGGTCATCATTGCCAAGGTCAGTGACAGAGGACACAACTCATTTAGTTTGATGTACAGCGCTGATTAGGCCATAGATAAACTGATCAGGACCACAGCTGTATATTTTCCTCCCCCTCTCTTCTGTTAACCTTCTGCCAAGCTCAAGGTCAGGTATGGATGTCATTGTGTTTTCTCAGGCCTCACCATGGTAACATCACTCTGATTTTAGGTGGAGGCACTACAGGCTGAAATCTCTGAGCTGGCAAAGAGGCTTCGATATGAAGTTTCGTTTCAAGGAAAAGAGAGAGGCTGGACCGAAAGAGAAAAACGGTAAGAAACACATAAGTAAAAGAAATGGAAACCTTACTGATTCCTGAAGAAGAATCTACCTCATTTGCCTCATATTCATAAACTAATTGGAACAATCCGAGCTTCTAACATCTGTTAAATATGATCCAATATGGATCCACAGTTTCTTTGGTCCTGCTTCTGATCCAGTTTAGTTTAATTCATTGATCTAAACTTAATTTTAATTCCTGCAGTAATACCGAACAGAGCTAAGAGGCTTGCTCACACTGTGGATTAAAAGTAAGTTTTCAAAAACACGGTGAAGTTTCAAACAGACAGGAAGGGAGCACTCGTTTGAAGTTTGTTTGGAGCCTTTTCTGTCATAGTTGTAAGTCACCTGAGCCAGTTGGGGCTAACCCTAACCCTAACCAGTTGGGGCTAACCCTAACCAGTTGGGGCTAACCCTAACCAGTTGGGGTTAACCCTAACCAGTTGGGGCTAACCCTAACCAGTTGGGGCTAACCCTAACCCTAACCCTTTAAAATGGCAGAGTGCATCATCTTCCAACACTGAGCTGGAGAAGTTTCAAGGACTGGACTGTAGAATCTTTGCTTTCTCCTTTGAACCACCCAACCAACAGATTTTGGTCTGGACGCGTTCTTCTGGAATGGTGTCCATATTTCTAAAAGGTTTGGGTTCAGTTTACTTCAAGTAAAAGTCAGATTCAGATTCCTTTATTTGTCCCACAATGGGGAAATTTACAGCACAACAGCAGCAAAAACACGCAGAGAAAAAAAATCAAAATAAGAATAGAAAATATATAAAAAAGAATATACAGTATATGTCCAGGGGACATCCCAGGACAGAGCTGGCCCTCCTCACCAGTCTGTCCATCCTCCTCCTGTCCCTGTCCAGGGGACATCCCAGGACAGAGCTGGCCCTCCTCACCAGTCTGTCCATCCTCCTCCTGTCCCTGTCCAGGGGACATCCTAGGACAGAGCTGGCCCTCCTCACCAGTCTGTCCATCCTCCTCCTTTCCCTGTCCAGGGGACATCCCAGGACAGAGCTGGCCTTCCTCACCAGTCTGTCCATCCTCCTCCTGTCCCTGTCCGTGATGCTACTGGACCAGCAGACTATCCCATAATAGATGGCTGATCCCACCACAGAGTCATAGAAAGTCCTCAGGAGGGGTCCCTGCACTCCCAAAGACCTCAGCCTCCTGAGCAGGAACAGTCTGCTATTGCCCTTCTTGACAAGGGCGTCTGTGTTGTGTGTCCAGTCCAGGTTATTGTTTAGGTGAACACCCAGGTACTTATAGGTCTTCACAACGTCGATGTCCGTTCCCAGGTGTTCACCGGTGCAGGCGGGGGGTTGTTACGCCTGCGGAGATCCACCACCAGCTCCTTGGTTTTGCTAGCGTTGATCTGGAGGTTTTTCCGCAGGCTCCAGTCCACTCAATCACAGGACTGAGTTCTTTGCAGTAGTTCAGGTTGTGAGGAAAAGCAATGTTCCACTTCAGTTTTATCTGATTTTAGGTTCCAGTTCCAGAAGCACCTGCGTCATCTGGTGTCGCAGCTCTACATCAGGGACAACTGCCACCCATTCAAGGCAAGCCTGCTAGTTTGGGTTCAGCTGCCTCTGTGGATCAGCCTCTCTCTGGCTTTGCGTAACCTGAGTCTGAATCAACCTGGTAAGCTTGCATTGACTCCTGAGCAGTTGTCTGTGGTTCACAACTAATTATCTGTTGTGCAGCAGGGCAGTGTGGTCTCACAACAGGAGGTGCTCTGTGGTTTCCAGACCTGACCTCCCCCGACTCCACATGGATCTTGCCCTTGTGTCTTGGACTCACCAACCTGCTCATTGTAGAGGTCAGTATGCTTTGTGCAGAGCACTTGTCAATCAACCCCCCCTCCTTTTTTCTGTCAATTTCACAACCTACACGGTCAAAGCAAATGACTCTTCGCATGAGCCACCCTGTTAACCATCCCTAACACCCTGTTACCCTAACCCCAACACCCTGTTAACCATCCCTAACACCATGTTAACCATCCCTAACACCCTGTTAACCATAACCCCAACACCCTGTTAACCCTAACCCCAATACCTGTTAACCCTAACCCCAACACCCTGTTAACCCTAACCCCAATACCTGTTCACCATCCCTAACACCCTGTTAACCCTAACCCCAACACCCTGTTAACCATCCTTAACACCCTGTTAACCATCCCTAACACCCTGTTAACCCTAACCCCAACACCCTGTTAACCATCCCTAACACCCTGTTAACCCTAACCCCAACACCCTGTTAACCATCCCTAACACCCTGTTAACCCTAACCCCAACACCCTGTTAACCATCCCTAACACCCTGTTAACCCTAACCCCAACACCCTGTTAACCACCCCTAACACCCTGTTAACCATCCCTAACACCCTGTTAACCCTAACCCCAACACCCTGTTCACCCTAACCCAACACCCTGTTAACCCTAACCCCAACACCCTGTTAACCACCCCTAACACCCTGTTAACCATCCCTAACACCCTGTTAACCCTACCCCAACACCCTGTTCACCCTAACCCAACACCCTGTTAACCCTAACCCCAATACCTGTTAACCATCCCTAACACCCTGTTAACCCTAACCCCAACACCCTGTTAACCATCCCTAACACCCTGTTAACCAATACTTCTGTTGTTTATGTTCATTCATATTTCTTCTTCTTGTTCAGGTGTTTTCTTTGCAGAAACTCAACCAATCTCGTTTTCAGAGGCTCACCACAAATTTCATCCGGGTTTTCTCAGTGTTGATGATTCCAGTTGCTGCTTCAGTCCCTTCTGTAAGTTAAATATCAAATCACAGTAGTTTCCCCACTGAATTGGATCCTGAAAAACACACAAAGGGCTTAATGGTAATCAGCTTAAGTGCGACGTGTTAAGGGTTTAAGTGTACGTGTACCAGCCTCGGGTTCAGGATTTCGGGTTTCTACATTCTTGCGAATTCGAAGGTTCCAAACATGGAGCTGCTCAGGTGTTTTACAAAGAATTTAACCCCTGCGATTATGACTACGATATCTGACCACACATTGATCAGCTTCCCAACATCATGATGATAATAAAACTTTCTCTCATATATCAGAATATGTAGAAAAATAAAAGTGATCCAAGATGAGAAATATCAATAGTTTTTGGTCAGATTTTGTTATTTACTCTTAAGTTTAATACATCAGATTTAATTATCTTTCAAACATTTTAAGGTTACAGATAATTACGTCAGCTCATTTACTACCGAAGCAGGTGCTAATGCTAACGGGGGCCATCAAATTCAGGATTATTTGCATCATTAGTAATCATATTTAGTTTAATATATCAAATTTACATCAGAGCACATACATTTTCCCTGTTGGAAGTAACTTTTGGCAAACAAAATTGTGTTTAAAGGGTTTAAATATTGCTTTGGTTTTAATCACTATTCACATCTGCTATAAAGCTTGATTGACAGCTGGCCTCTGCTCACAAATATATCAAGTAGGTGTTTTAGTAGGAAACTGGTGGCAGATTAATCAGCTTCACATGATGGTTCCAACACTTCTGTGCAGTGAGAAGTTTTTGCTGTTGTCATCTCTGGTTCTCAGAGTCTAACACCAGTTGTCTCTCCTAGTCCATGGCACTATACTGGTTCTCTTCCAGCCTGGTGGGATTCTGTCACAACCTGGTCCTACGCTCTCCTACAGCCCATAAACTACTCAAGTTGCAAGCTCAACGTTCAGATACTCCATACAGAGACCTGCTAACAGCATTTGTCAACAAGTACTGCAAGTAAATGCTCTGATAGCATGTATATACCTTCGATACCATAAAGGCGCCACAGGTGTTCACTGCAAATAAAAGACATTTGACATTTGTTGCAATCAGCCCTTTTTGACTGAACTGGGATAACATTTTGACTTTTCCCCCGTTTTCCTGGTTATTATCTGATTATTGCCCCTGAAGCTGTAAATTCATGACATCAGAATAATCTAGTATCAAATCAAATCAAATCAATCTTTATTTATATGGCACTTTTCATACGCTAGGTAGCACAAAGTGCCTCACAAAGGATAAAAACAGCAAAGAGAACAACAGAATTAAGAAAAGGACAGACACACACACATGCATACAACACACTTACACACACACCCACACACATAAACAAGCTGAGGCAAGCTGAGACATGGCTGGGCACCGAGACCTGAGGCGAAGGAGACGCCACCTTTGGAGGCCCACCAGGCCGAGGGAGGTCACGGTCCGCGACCACAGGTGGTACCGCCACAAAGACCACCCCGACCCGGACAGTCCGGAGGCTCCACACCAAAGCACAGAGCCCCCTAACCACCCAGTCCAGGGTCGACAATGGGACAGCACCCCTAGTGGTAGACCGGAAACATCTCCCAGCCTGGCAGGCCCCCATGAGGAAACACCATGAGGAGACACTGGAGCTAAAAACTGAAGGACTAAAACAGTAAATGGGATAAAAGGTATAAAAGCTAAAAGCTGAGGAACTAAGAATTGGAGTAGTAAAACAGTACTAAGACTACAACAGACTAAAACAGTAAATGGGATAAAAGGTGTAAAGACTAAAAACTGGGAATAAGAACTGAGGGAGTAAAACAGTACTAGGACTAAAACAGACTAAAACAGTAAATGAGATGAAAGGTGTAAAGAATAAAAACTGAGAGACTAAGAACTGAGGGAGTAAAACAGTAAAAGTGTCAAGTAAAATAAGGATAAGACATAAATTTAAAATAATCAGAAAATCAATTAAAGGCTTGATTAAAAAGGTGTGTCTTGAGCCTCTTTTTAAAAATCTCAACAGTCTCTGCGGCCCTGAGGTTCTCCGGCAGGCTGTTCCACAGTCGGGGACCAGAATAACTGAAGGCCGCTTCCCCGTGCGTTTTAGTGCTTACATGTGGGATGGTTAAAAGGCCGGTGTCGGAGGACCTCAGAGTCCGCGAGGGATGATAGAATAGAAGCAGGTCGGATAAATAAGTCGGGCCAAGACCATTAAGACATTTAAAAACTAATAAAAGAACCTTAAAATCGATCCTGAAACGCACGGGTAGCCAATGCAGCGATTCTAAAACTGGTGTGATGTGCTCCCGCCCTCTGGTCCTCGTCAGCACTCGTGCAGCTGAGTTTTGTAGTAATTGTAGGTTTGTGATGCTCTTTTTTGGAAGACCAGAGAGCAGGGCATTACAATAATCTAGACCACAAGAGATAAAAGCGTGCATCAGCACCTCCGTGCTGGCCTGAGAGAGAAACGGGCGGACTCTGGCTATATTCTTCAGGTGGTAAAAACCTACCTTGGTTATGTTTTTGATGTGTGGAATAAAACTAAGCTCAGAGTCAAGGATCACACCCAGATTTTTTACAGATTGAGATGGCTTAAAATCCTTCAATTTTGGAAAAAGTTTCTCTCTCTGACCTTCAGGACCAATAACTAAGGCTTCTGTTTGGTCCTGGTTGAGCTGTAGGAAGTTTTCTGCCATCCATGACTGGATATCTAGAATACAGTTAAAAAGGGCATCAACTGGCCCTGTGTCACCAGGAGCCACGGCGATGTACAGCTGCGTATCGTCAGCATAGCTGTGGAAGCTGATGCCGTGGCTCCTGATGACATCCCCAAGAGGAAGCATGTAAAGATTAAAAAGGGTTGGACCTAAAATTGACCCTTGGGGAACCCCACACTTTGTCTCATGGATTCTCGAGGAACATGTATCCATACTTACAAAGAAGCTTCGATCACTAAGGTAGGAGGTGAACCAGTTAAGAACAGTACCAGAGAGGCCGACCAGGTTCTTCAGTCTATTCAATAAAATATGGTGGTCTACTGTATCAAAAGCGGCGGTCAGATCCAGTAGAACCAACACTGTGAGCTTTTTGTTGTCTAGGTTACACCTGATGTCATTTAAAATCTTTAAAAGGGCTGTCTCTGTACTGTGGTTCATCCTAAAACCCTAACCCTAAAATATCATTTGAGTTTAGAAAATCATTTACTTGGTTAAAAACAAGTTTTTCTAAAATTTTACTTAAAAATGGTAGGTTGGATACTGGCCGATAGTTATTTAAAACGCTGGGGTCTAGATTGCTCTTCTTCAGAAGGGGCTTCACCACCGCTGTTTTAAAGGAGGTGGGGAAGACACCTGTCTGAAGAGAGCAATTCACCATATATAAGAGATGTTCCTCAAAGAATCCATAAAATGTTTTGAAAAAACGGTGTGGGAATTGGGTCTAAAAGGCAGGTTGTGGGCCTAACTTGGGAGAAAACTCGACCAAGTGTCCTCGCATCAACCAGGACAAAACTCTCCAGTGTCTCCTCAGGTGGAAGCAATGATCCAGGAGTGTTGTTGATTAAAATTTGCTGTGATAAAAGACTGGATCTAATATTATCGATTTTACTCCTGAAGTGGTCTGCAAAGGCCTCGCAGAGGGTGTCAGTCGTTGTTGTGGGACACCTGTTAAAATTACCGTTGGTTAAAAGCTCAAGTAGTAGTGACCCATCTAGTAGTGATCCATCTAGTAGTGACCCATCTAGTAGTGATCCATCTAGTAGTGATCCATCTGTGTGTCTAATCATTAAAAAAAATCACTAAATGAAAACATTCAATGTTTTTAGCTGAGCTTTTATTTAATCTCATGGTGAGGAAACATTTGTGATGTTGGATGCAAAAATCTGAAGATTATTTCTGTAGTCAATATTCTGGTCCTTGATCATAAATTACCCTAACCCTAACCCTCTAACCCTAACCCTAACCCTCAACCCTCACCCTAACCCTAACCCTCACCCTAACCCTAACCCTCACTCTACCCTCTAACCCTAACCCCTAACCCTAACCCTCACCCTCACCCTCACCCTCACCCTAACCCTAACCCTCTAACCCTCACCCTAACCCTCTAACCCTAACCCTCTAACCCTAACCCTAACCCTCTAACCCTCACCCTAACCCTAACCCTCACCCTAACCCCTAACCCTCACTCTAACCCTCTAACCCTAACCCCTAACCCTCACCCTCACCCTAACCCTAACCCTCTAACCCTCACCCTAACCCTCTAACCCTAACCCTCTAACCCTCTAACCCTCACCCTAACACTCACCCTCTAACCCTCACCCTAACCCTAACCCTCTAACCCTCACCCTAACCCTCTAACCCTAACCCTCTAACCCTAACCCTGAACCCTAACCCTAACCCAACCCTAACCCTCTAACCCTAACCCTCTAACCCTAACCCTCACCCTCACCCTCACCTAACCCTCACCCTAACACTCACCCTCACCCTCTAACCCTAACCCTAACCCTCTAACCCTCACCCTAACCCTAACCCTCTAACCCCCAACCCTCTAACCCCCAACCCTCTAACCCTCAACCCTCACTCTAACCCTAACCCTCACCCTAACCCTAACCCTCTAACCTCACCCTAACACTCACCCTCACCCTCACCCTCTAACCCTCTAACCCTCACTCTAACCCTCTAACCCTAACCCTAACCCTAACCCTCTAACCCTAACCCTCTAACCCTAACCCTAACCCAACTCTAACCCTCACCCTAACACTCACCCTCTAACCCTCACCCTCACTCTAACCCTCACCCCACTCTAACCCTCTAACCCACCCTCACTCTAACCTCACCCTCACTCTAACCCTCACCCTCACTCTAACCCTCAAACCCTCACCCTCACTCTAACCTTCTAACCCTAACCCTCACCCTCACTCTAACCCTCACCCTCACTCTAACCCTAACCCTAACCCTCACTCTAACCCTAACCCTCACCCTCACTCTAACCCTCACCCTCACTCTAACCCTCAACCCTCACCCTCACTCTAACCCTCAAACCCTCACCCTCACTCTAACCTCTAACCCTAACCCTCACTCTAACCCTCAACCCTCACTCTAACCCTCACCCTCACTCTAACCCTAACCCTCACTCTAACCTCACCCTCACTCTAACCTCACCCTCACCTCTAACCCTCACTCTAACCCTCACCCTCTAACCCTCACCCTCACTCTAACCTCTAACCCTCACCCTCACTCTAACCCTCACCCTCACTCTAACCCTCACCCTCACCCTCTAACCCTCACTCTAACCCTAACCCTCACCCTAACACTCACCCTCACCCTCATCGCCCACAGGTGCGCCACAGGTAACTAAATGCTCGGCCCCCCATTCTACCTTTAGAGACTCTGGGGACCACAGGTTAAAAAAAAAGAAACAGATCATCCAAATAAAGAACCTTGTGGAAGTCCATGGCTAACCCTACTGTATGAATTAGATACATCATGAACATGAAACACCATGAACATGAGCGCTCATCAGCCTAAACAATAAGGGGAAACACCATCAGCCCCACATCCACTGTTGCCTCTGAACGAAGGAGCATTCAGACATTTGTGTTCTCACTAACCCAAGTTCAGAAACAACAACAGTGCAGGGCCAGGAATCATGTTGACTCGGGACACTGAAATGAAAGGGTTAGTGCAGGGGTGGGCAAACATTTTGATTCGTGGGCCACAATGGGTTCTAACATTTGACAAAGGGGCCGGACCAGGAGCAGATGGATGGATGGAGTGCTTTGGTAACCTCACCTCATTGGAGAAAAAATACACATCTTGGGATATGGAGAAAACATGTGCTTTAATTTCAAATGAAAATGAAGAGAAGCATTACAACAAAATATCTGACTTTGGAATGAGTCTTAAAACACTTAAAATCAAATGAATAAAATGTGCCTTTTTAAAAAAAATTAATAACCATTTCTATTTTAAAGCACTGAAAGTTCTGTTATCCTTCAGGATATCACCATCACTCTCCTCCTGACTGTCTTTTTTCTAGTGGGAAAACACCAGAATTGCAGTGAAAATATAACATTAACAAGGTTTATTCATTTAATTTTTCAAGTTTGGCGGGCCGGATTAAAACGTTTAACGGGCCGCGTGTGGCCCCCGGGCCGTAGTTTGCCCATGCCTGGGTTAGTGGAACTGATTTAGCTGCTACACAAGAGTCGTGTCTGAACATTAACGACTAAATGTGATATAGGACCAATTGCTGCCATGTCAAGCACCGAAGACCTTACAACCAACGGCCATTCCAACAAACGAATTGGAGAACGTGGTCCACTCGGGCTCAATGTCTACAGCCTCTCTTGGAATCTGGTCAATCAACCAACTTACCACCAGGTGGTGATCATTTGATCTGTTCTCCTCACCCGAGTGTCCAAGACAATCAATGGCCGACGTATTACGATGTTCAGTTGAAACGTACACCGACACCTTAATGCTGAAAGATGGTGTTTGTTATGGAAAAACTGTGACTAGCACAGACGTCTAGCAACAAAGCACCGCTCAGGTTCAGCTCAGGGAGGCCATTCTTCCTACTCACTCCATCCCAGAATACACTGTTGCCGCCCACATGAGTGTTGAAGTCTCCCAGTAGGACTATGAAGTACCAGGTCTTTCTCATCAATTACACAGTAATACTGAAGCTAAAAACAAACGGAGACATGTAGGCACAAGGACGGTTCGTGATGAACAGATCTGGGATCCGAGCTCCTGGGGGTGGGGCAACAGCAGTTTTGCTCCGGTCTTGGTCTTTAGACCACACTCGTGTTAAACTCTTCACACTTGCAGACACACAGACAGAGCGGACCATTATGAAGTCTTTCTCACGCGTTATAATTCCAGTACTGTTGGTTCTACCTGCTCTAACAGCTCTGGAATGTGGCCCATGTAAGCCGGATTTGTGCACCCCTCTCCCAGTGGAGGGGTGCCACATGGGTTCAGTGCTGGACTACTGCGGCTGCTGCTCCGTCTGTGCTGCTGCAGAGGGTGAGGCCTGCGGCAGACGCCATGCAGGTGGGCGCCGCTGCGGCTCTGGACTGGAGTGCATCAAAATCAACAAGGAGAAGAAGAACAAACTGGGAGTATGTGGGTGCAAGAGCAACTATGAAGTCTGCGGAACAGATGGAGTAACGTACAGGAATGGCTGCGGGTTGAGGAGTGCGAGCCTGACAGCACAGGAGCAGGGCAGAGAACCAATCACTGTCCAGAACAAGGGTCGCTGTGCAACAGGTGAGTCTGCAAACCCCAGGAAATACTTGTTACAGGACTGAATCTTCTCCAACCCAGCTCAACTGGACTTTAGTCATCATGCTAGCACAAGCTTCGAGAACAGGTTCTAGCACGATAGAACATGTTCAGATCCCCTGCCCCATTTACGTAAGCATAAAGAATAGAAAATACTGAATTAAATATTTAGGATGCACTGCTACAAAATGTTGTTGCTGAGAGGTTTAGACCTGAAAATGGATTTCAATTCAATTCATCTTTAATTAGAGAAATGTTTGTTACAGTTTTGGGCCAATATGAAATTATGATTATTAATCAATGCAGACATGAAGGAACGATACAAAAAGAATGTGTAAAAATATGCTTTCACAGGTAATTGGACATGATTTTCTCCACAAATCAATGTGAGATAAACTTTGGAAGAAAGGGTTCCTTCGAGTCAACACAGGTTAGGGCTTATTTGAACTTGTTGCTGCTGAATTCTCTGACAGTAACAGTGTTATTAATCGACCTACATCCCTCTGAGCAAACATAGAATTCCTTTCTTTTGAAAAGCTGCAGTGATCTTGTTCATAGCAAACTGAATTCCTCTGAGGTCACGGAGGCTTTACCTTTAATTATGACCTGTTTCATCCTGTCTGAGTCTGTTTTGATGTTCAAACTCAAACTAATGCTGTGTTGATGGCTGCAGCTCCACTCATCGTCACACCTCCAGGTGAGGTGTACAATGTTACCGGCTCTCAGGTCTACCTGAGCTGTGAAGCCATGGGTGTTCCCACACCTGTCATCACCTGGAAAAAGGTTTGTTTCTCTGTTTAAAAAATGTACGTTGTCTTCATTAAATCAAGTAATTGTAGGACCCTAAAGTCAAAACCTGCATATAAAATGTGACTATTTTCCCGTTTCTGGTTTTATTTAGATTAATTTCTACTTGTGAATAATATACTATGACATCATTTATCCATCCTGAAAAGTAACTTGTTGGAGGTTGAAAGGCTACAATTCCAGTGAATTTATGGGAATTATCAAAGTTGCTTTCTGATAAATGTGTGATAAAAATGGAACAGGTGGACTCTAACTTTAATTATTGGGACAGTGAACAAAGATGCATATCCTGACAAGCGCTCAGCACCAGACGGAGATGATGGGAAGAAAACAAAACTCATCAAATGCAGAAAAAAGACTGAATTGTGATTAAGGCAGAAACAATTTTTTCTCTTGTCAAATTCTTTTAGAAGGCAAATATCAATCAGAAATCCTGGTTAGGAAACTTGCCTGTGACTGGATGGGTTAGGGTTCAAAGGTGGAAGCCACTACTCGTCCCTATGATGAAAAAAAATGTGCATAATTATTTATGCAGGTGCTTAAACAGTTTCTCCTGTATTGAACTCCAAGAGGTTTCACAAAAAAAATAAAAATAAAAATTGAAAGAAGTGAACCCTCTAACAGTTTGACTTTATGATGAATCTGTTGTTTCTTCAGGACTAAATAACAAAGATTTAACAAAGGTTTCAATTGTTTTAAGCCATCCAGCTTTGCTGATCAGAGCAGGATTCATCTCCCAATCAGGATTTCGGATTATATTTATGGTTTACACTTAAAATCAATTAAATAAGTAAACCAAAACATACCCAGGTAGCGCACTTGAGTGGGCTGTTGTCTTCCTTCAGGTCCTCAGCGTTAAGAAGCTGGAGCTTCTCCCGGGAGACAGAGAAAATCTGGCCATTCAGACGAGAGGAGGACCCCAGAAACATGAAGTGACCGGCTGGGTCCTGGTGAGGTCACACTAGCGAACCTCGTGGTTTACTAATGCACTCGTGGTCCTCGTCTCTCCATGCAACACACTCACTTGCCCAGCAGGTTATGTCCTTTTTTCCTTTGTAGTGACACTTGGGACTTAACTAATGTGAGCTTTTCGGACCATGTTGATGTCACGCATCCCTCTGAGGGTGTGGTCTGAAGAACATGTAATGCCATGAAGGTACCTGTGGGTCTTTGCTCTTAGATTTCTCCCCTGACTAAAGAAGAAGGAGGATCCTATGAGTGTCATGCAACCAATGCTAAAGGAGAAGCTTCAGCTGTTGGAGCAATTCACCTGGTCGAGTCCAGTGATGACATCATTGTCAAGAAAGGTACCACCATAACAAACAAGATTAAAAGAACTCCTACACCTCAGTAAAGGCTGCTCTCACTAAAACGATGGTTTCTACTGCAGGACATACGAGAAACACACGATCGTTAAATAACTTCCTCCTGACCAATCACAGGTCCTGAAAACTAGGAATTTTGGGGGGGAAAAACCCTCATTGTATTCTGCTACCACTCTCAGGAATGATTATTAATATTTTAAAGTTTGTATTAGATTGATGAAACGCAAAATCTTATGTCGTCTTTTCCTTAGCGACCAAAGAAGAATAAGTGACCGGTTGAAGATGAAACAGCTGGAGACTTGAACCTCTTCAAGTTTAACTTCACATTTGGCTCCTTTCATTTGTTTGATATGCTCAATATTTTTGCTTGGTTTCGTCACCTAAATAAAATGCTTTTTTCAGAGATAAAATGACACAATATATTGAACACCCTAACATTATTCTCACCACTTCTTCATTTATTGCTTAACTCATCTTACGTTATTGGCTGATCACTTCTGACGTGTTGTGTTGTGACGTGTTCTGACGCTTGTGGTTACTGCTCATTGAACACCGTGTGTACTTGATGATTTAGAGCCTTTGAAGAGTGACAAAAAGACAACTTGGCAATTTAAAGAAAAAAAACTATTTTATTCTTAAAATAAAAGATCGTCACAATTAACGTGAGGAAGCAAACGATGGGCTCAAGTATTCTATGACGTCATCATCCGAGGAGCGATGCTCATCGACATGAGCTCCTGGAACAGAAGCTTGCAGGCGTACGGCATCCGAACGAGAGAAATCTGAAAAACCAAGGATAATTTTTGATTGGAAAAGTGATCGACACCGTCGTTAGTGTAAGCCGTTACGACACCATCACAACTGAACTTTGACTCCGGCCAGCTGACAGTCTAACAGGTACCTGGGTCTTGTTGCGGCAGCCACGACATTCGTACGTGTGTGTGCGTGTGTTGGCGATGGCCATCAGGCCACACAGGTTGCAAACGTGGACCTGGTACGGATCCGAAGCTTCAAACAGGCGCTCTTTGAGGAACTGAGCAGCACCATGAGCAATTTGACAGTCGCGTTCCATCTCACCAAAACGGAGCCCGCCATCACTGCGAGTGACACAAGCCAGTCCATATCGATCAGAACGATCTATCAGAACGATCAATCAGACAGCTCAGCAATGCAACTGACCGTGATCGGCCCTCCATCGGCTGCCTGTTGAGGATCTGGACCGGGCCCCGGGCCCTTGAATGAATCTTATCGTCCACCATGTGTTTTAGACGCTGATAATAAGTTGGACCAATGAAAATCTGTGAAGTTAGTTTTCTCCCAGTGAAGCCGTTGTACAGAACCTGATCACAGATCAATATGTCAATGAAACGTTCATGGGCAGAAAGGTCAACATGATCAATAGATAAAAGGGATTGCAGCTAATATTGTTGGTTCTGAAGATTGTAGTTGATGCATTTAAGGACACGACACTACACTCTCAGAGAAATTGCACAAGAAGTGACCTCATTTCCTCTCAGGTGATATCCATATTCTGACAGCAGGTTGGACACTTTCTGCACGTTCACGGCATCATTAAACGGGGTGGCGTCTCCAATCTCACCTTTATTGGCCGAAACCTGAAGTGAAATAGAAAAAAAGTTGACACATTTATTCAGAAATGTGTCGGAGAGCTGAGTGTCAATAAAAACTCAAAACTAGGAAAGCTAGCATAGGTTGGATGTAGCATTACTCATGTCAGATAAGAGTTTGCTTTTCTGTTGCCGAATCCAAACAAGTTTTGTTACAAGTCTACAGTTGCTAGGCAGCGCCATCCTCACCTTTGCTCAGCGTTGTCTGGAGAGACTCAACATGTCAAGGTTAAAACCTTTGCAACAGTTTGGTGATCAGATCACCAAACTGATCAGAATTGATCAGTACGAAGCCAAATGAGTGATGGAGTACCTTGCCCTGCAGACACTCGATGAGATGTCCAACCGTCATTCTGGATGGGATGGCGTGTGGATTGATGATGATGTCAGGCGTTATTCCTTCGCAGGTGAACGGCATGTCCTTCAACACAACAGGAGAGCAGCTAACTCATCTGGGACACTCGAGAGATTCCAATTGATCTATTTTATGAACATTCAATGCATAAAAGGGCCAGAAAATTAAAATCACAGACACAGAAGACCCAAGTTCATGTCTATTTACTTCCTGTCTGTACTGGATGCCACAGGTCCCTTTTTGTCCATGTCGGCTAGCAAACTTGTCTCCAATTTGTGGGATCCGGACCGATCGAACCTGCAGGCAACAGG
This sequence comes from Takifugu flavidus, assembly GCF_003711565.1. Taxonomy (NCBI): domain Eukaryota; kingdom Metazoa; phylum Chordata; class Actinopteri; order Tetraodontiformes; family Tetraodontidae; genus Takifugu; species Takifugu flavidus. The sequence goes on along the minus strand of NC_079528.1, from coordinate 9,451,639 downwards.
AAACTGTTCAGCGTTCTGCCTGGTTTCAACTGACGTGGATTTTCAGGCGTAACGAGAACACCCCCAATATCTTCAGCATCATTGTTTAAAAATGTTATCTAGTGAATTTTTGTGCTTCCATTTGTTCCAAGTTTGTAGACAACTGATTTGAACGTATTTCCATTTTTGGGAAGTGGGGGTTCGGGTCTATTTTTGGTTTTTGCTTGTAGACGTCGAGCTGCTCTTCTCTTTTACATCCCTCTTTCTATCAGATTTGCAGATAAATTTTACTTAGGAGCCATTTGGCTTCCAACCGAGTACGTTTGACTAATGTAATAAACAGACGGTTCTGGTGAGGATGAAATGTGCTCACCCTGATCTTGCAGAACTTGTAGCCCTCCTGGTTCAGTGTCACCATCACCTGATCCACAATTCCAGTCTCACTGGTTCTCAGAAAGGTGCTACAATCCCTCTTGGTGTAGCGCCGGTTGGTGCTCTCCAGCTCATCTTCATTGTCTGGCAGCGTCACCGTTTTCCCAATGATCACGTCCTCGCCAGAAACACGGACCCCAGGAGCGATGAGGCCGTCGTCATCCAGTTTTTCGTAGATGGCGTGTCTCATACCTGTGAAACCATGTTTCCTCCGTTTTATCGTTCTCACCCTCCACAGGTGACCGACACATAAGTGAAGATCTTTATTTTTTTACCTTGGCAGGTTTCACGCGTGGGTTTCTCAAAGATCTCCTCCTGATCAAAACCTTTCTTTGACTCTTGTTCTTTGTAGGATCGATAGAAAACAGATCTGCAGGTGGAAAACGTTCTGGTTTCAGAGAAGCTGAACAATCCCAGTTTTTCATTCAACCGGAGAACTGGAGCTCTGACCTGAAGAAGCCTCGGTCCACCGCCGAGCGGTTCATGATCACCGAGTCCTCCTGGTTATAACCCGTATAGGAGGCGATGGCCACGATGGAGTTGATCCCTGAAACGGTCCCGTTGGGTCAGACAACTGCACAGGTGCTACCAATCCATGTGTGTAACCTGTACGGATGTGTGTGTGTAACCTGTACGGATGTGTGTGTGTAACCTGTACGGATGTGTGTGTGTATAACCTGTACGGATGTGTGTGTGTGTGTGTATAACCTGTAGGGATGTGTGTGTGTGTGTGTAACCTGTACGGATGTGTGTGTATAACCTGTACGGATGTGTGTGTATAACCTGTACAGATGTGTGTGTGTAACCTGTACGGATGTGTGTGTGTGTAACCTGTACGGATGTGTGTGTGTAACCCGTACGGATGTGTGTGTAACAGATGTGTGTGTAACCTGTACAGGTGTGTGTATAACAGATGTGTGTATAACCTGTACAGGTGTGCGTGTAACAGATGTGTGTGTAACCTGTACAGGTGTGTGTGTAACCTGTACAGGTGTGTGTTACCTGCAGGCAGCTCCCTGAAGCGCAGGTACTCCATGGATCGTGTGGTGACCAGAGGTTTCTGAGGGTAGTAGAGCACGTGAGCCAAGGTGTCCATCCTCACATGGAAGTTGGTGATATAGACCCCCATGGCCTGTTTACCCATGGCAGACTGGTACGTGTTTCTGGGAGACTGAAAATAAAAGTCAACTGCTTTGATGTGGAAGGATACAGTTGCTGGTTGGTGAAGACAGAAAAGCAGGTTTAAGCTCTTTATAGTACGAGGAAAGTTACTAAAGACAAAATCTAGGAAGTTTGCAGCAGCTACACAGAAAAAAGGATTCTCATTATTTTGTCTGGTTTAGTTTTAGTGCTCCGACACCACGGAGGCAGGTTAATGGCTGCTGCCCTTGTTCAGCTGATTTTGGCATTAACATTCTTCACATTCTTCAAACATTTGACTTTAAACCAAAACTAAGAGTTCTACAGGATTATTGAATAAGCCAGAGATGTGCATCTCCCATTGTGGGTTAGCTGTAACTACCCAGATAACCCGACACACCTGTGCAGTCCACCACAGCTGCTTCTCTGTTTTATATACCTGATTGTGATCAGGGAACGGAATGATTGAAGCACAAACTCCCAGGATCATGGATGGATGGATCTCACAATGAGTGTACGTTGAGCAATAAGCCACGCCCTTTTCCTGGAGGTCATCTGGAGTCATGGCAAGCATGACCGTCTCCTCCTCCAATGTGTCGATGTACTCCACCACACCGCTTGCCACCAAGTCCTGCCAGCTGGTCATCACAATAAAGGCTCCTTCAACAAAGGTTTGCTCCTTTTCTGAGTGCAACAGATGAGAAGCACGACCCACCTGTAATTGTTGTACTCCCTCTCCTTTAACTGATCGATGTGGCGTCTCTTCAGTAGCAGTTTCTGTTTCTCAACAATTAACAGCGGTCGACAGATCCGTCCTGCATCTGTGTAGATTCTGATCTCCCGCTCTCTGATGTCTCTGATCATGGACACCTGAACGGTCACAGCCAGCAGCAGCTTTCAGGGTCCACGAGATTCCCGACAGCCTGACATTTGAACCATCCTTACCTCAGACACAATGATGTCCATTTGTCTCCGGAGTTTCCTCAAAGTGTTCATCAGCTGCTCAGGATCTTTGTGAATTCCAACCCAGCATCCATTCACGAAGATCTTTGTGGCACTGAAAATAAGTAAAAGAGATCAAACAGGTGCATTTGGATAGTAGCATGAGGAAATCTAATGATAGAAATGATATCTGAGATGTTTGCTGATGGCTGTGCTACTTTTAAATGAACAGTGGTTTCTTTAAAGGTTTCAACAACATGAAAGTATTTCCAGATGATTTTAATTAAGTGACATTTAAATGCTGTTATCCTGGAGGCAGTCAAACAAGGATTTCACATGAATAGTCCAACGAAAAAGTCTACAAGACAAAAATGAAAAATGGCTCCTATTTCCACAAAAGCCAACATTCGACTCACTCTGCAATGGCTGCAGGTGAGATCTCCTCCAGGTTCTCCATGCTCCACTCTTCCAGAAACTCCAAGATGGGTGATGGCTGAGAGCCCACAGAGATGTAGGCCATGAGGGCCAAATTCTTCACCAGACCCACAGCGTGACCCTGAAAGAAGATGAACGTTTCTTTGAGTGAATAAAGCTGAGCTGGACTAATGTGAACCAGGGCTGGAGCCTTGGTTGGGATGATTGTTATAGCCCTGCGTTGTTCTTCACTGGTGCTCAGATCATTTTCCTCGCAGCGTTTGTACCTCAGGCGTTTCGGCGGGACACACCATGCCCCACAGCGTGTTGTGTAACTGTCGGGGTTTTGCCAGTTTTCCATCTCTTCCGATGGGAGAGTTGACACGACGGAGATGGGAAAGAGTGGACGCAAAGGTGAGGCGGTTCAACACCTACAAGAAGGAACACAAGGACTGTGGCTTTTTCAGACCTCCAAAGACAAAGCTTGATGTTGTTGTGTTAATGATTGGAAGTATTCATGCTAGAGCAGAATTAAACCGACTAAATTGGAGCTGTGTGTCTCACCTGAGACACTCCAGCTCTGGCCTGATGTGCTTTCTTTACATCTCCCCAGTTTCCAGTAGCCAAAGAGTATTTCAGGCCATCTGAGATGATTCTGGTTTTAATGGCCAGCTCCAGATTAAAGTCTTTTCCTCTGTCGATGAACTTCTGAGCGTAAATTCGGATCTCCTTCAGCAGATTCTTAAACATGCTGAAGTCGAAGGAAAAACAGGACAAAACAAATGTATATGAAGTCTTTCCAATCATTTTTGAAAAACAAAAAGTAACCAACTTCATTTTCAGAAAGTGTGCAGGAGAACAAATTCAAGTTCATTTAAACAATAAAAGTATATTAAAGAAAACCATTTTCCTGAAGCGGAGCATTCAGAAGAAGCTAAATACTCCAGTACTGCTGACCTTTGGACATGTATAACTGGGTCATGTTCTGCCTTTTAAACCAAGGAGGGATAGAAAACTATATATAAGGTATGCGGTACCCTCTGAACAAAAATGCCAACAGGGGCCCGGCGAGATCCAGCCTCTTGTTGCCGTAGTGATCTCTGTCGTCCAGCTCTCGTCTGCCAAGGGCAGCCAGCAGCAACCTGTGTACCATGTACCTAAAAAGACAGGATCACACACTCAGGGTCCGATTCTCCTGTGCAGTCGTATGCCAGGCAGGACTCACCCCAAGAAATAAGCCTTCTTGGTCTCGCAGAAATCGCTGACTCCAACATGTGGCAGCATCTCTTTCTGCAGAACTTCTTTAGCATATTTGATTCTTCGTTCCTTTGTCACACCTGGTTTTGCTCCTCGGGAACCAATAAAGTTTAATGCCACATTTTGTTCCTGAATTACAAAAGCTTCATCCAGAGAGGGCTTCACCTGGAAATGCAGCGACATCACTGGTCACTTGGCACTAACTGCTTGAGCCATTAAAGAAAGCCTGCAGTAACAGACCAAAAGCTAATTAAAAGACTGACCATTTCCATCATCTCAGGGTCGTCAAAGTCATAGATGATGTGTTCCAGGATGTCTCTGTCCGACACAAATCCCAGTGCTCGGAACACGATGATGATGGGAACTTCCTGTCTGATGTAAGGCAGCGTAGACACAATCCTCTGACCAATTGCACTCTTTTTCACCCCCTTTGAAAATTAGCAATCAGCCAGTCAATCTCAGCAACCCAAAACAAACAAATTGTATTAATATGTAACGTGTGGGGAAGAGATAGCTTTAACTTTAACTGGACTAACTGGTGCATCATCACAAGACATCACCAAGTGTTAACTGCTGGCATAAAATTTCTGGTTTCACCCGTTACACTTGTGTATACTTTAGTGTATCTTGTTAGCGAGCGTTTTAAAGTGACACTTTTAACAACCGATTTTTAGTTTGAGCTGCTGTGACAGTGTAAATGTCTGCACTTCTGTCTCCAACCAAATCTTCATTAAGATTTCAGCTGCTGGAGCTCCAGCAGCATCAGACAGTAATCAATTCCTCTCTCAGTCAAAGTGATCATTGTTTAGATGTTTACAACTTTCTCCTTTAACTTTACTTGTGTGATTTTTAGCGTTTTGGAACTTTATTGGCGATTGACATATTGGTTGTGATGCACTTGTGGAATATTTGCTTTATAAACTAATTAAATGTTCAGAGGACAAAGTGGGGGAGGTGAAAAGCAACTCATGAACAGGTGACTGACCTGTCCTCCTCGAGCCATCATGCTGACCCAGATGGTGCTGGTGGGGCGAGAGGAGTTCTCCAAACATGAACGACACTCACTGGTGTAGGCGTATTTGGAATCCTTTTTGGCGAAGACGTACACGGTGTTGGTAGCCATCTTTTCCTGAGCAATAAGCACCTGAAAACCAGCAAGTGGCTCGCTTTGATCAGAGTACAAAAGTACAAACCCACAAGTTGCATCTTCAGATTTTACACCAACACATCCCAGAAACAGCGTTTGAAAGAGTCACATTTTCCCATGAATTAGAAAAAGGAAAAGCATCTCTGAAAAAGTGAGAACGGTCAATAAAAACGACGCAGACAGAGCGCAAGTCGCATTTAACATCTTAGCTGTGCTGCTAGAGGCCGAGGCTGCCGGGGTCCGGAAACATGATCACCTGACAGGCCTCTGTCACTCCCCCACTGGGTAATGGTTTCCTCTCCTCTCCTCTCCTCTCCTCTCCTCTCCTCTCCTCTCCTCTCCTCTCCTCTCCTCTCCTCTCCTCTCCCTTAGGTTAGGGTTAGGTTAGGTTGGGGTTAGGGTTAACCCTAACTTTTACTGCTTAAATGTTCAGGTTTGAGGGTCTGTTCACACGTCCGATGAACCAAAAGCACTGTAGTAACAACATGTCTAATAACTGTGCACAGTGACACTGCAATGAAAATGTGGAAAACTATAATCCTGAAACACGTTGAGGGATTTATTTACAGCGATAGTTTTTATTGTATCTAGATTTCAAATGCATAAAATGGACATGTTTTGATTTGAAGGTTTGTATGCACGCGAGTCAACTGCAGCCCTCGTTTTATTTGATGTAGCCTCCTTTTCAATAAGGGTATACTTTTATATTCCTTGATGTCATTCTTGCCTGTAAATCATTTTAAGCTCAATAAACTCACAAAATGTGACCAGAACCTTTTGTCTGGTAAAGTGAAATCCTGCTGTCACTCCTACCACTTCCTACGAACACCAGGCAGTGTGAAAGCCAATGGAAAACTGGCTTTGATTCAGTAGAACTGGTTTAGAAGCGGACTGATCTTAGACAGCTTACCTTCTCAGAACCATTGATGATGAAATAGCCTCCAGGATCAAGTGGACACTCATTCAGCTCACAAAGGTCTCGATCTGTCAGGCCACTCAGGAGGCAGTATGTGGAGCGGAGCATGATGGGGATTTTACCAATGAATGTTTTCTGATGCTGTGTTTGGATCTGGTCCTCCCCCTCCTTGATGATGGTCTTTGTGATGTCAACATACAGGGGAGCTGAATACCTGAGGAGGTGGGGTGCGAGAGTGGGACAAAATCAGAGACATGTTTGTGACATAAGGCGGAGCCAGCACAAAAAAGCTGAGAACCTACGTGAGGTTTCGCAGTCGAGCTTCATTGGGCATCATGGGAGATGGTGCTCCATCCCTCTCCCAGTGGGTGGGTTTGGACAGGTAGATCTGCTCAAACTTCAGTAGATAACGAGGCTGCAACAATTAACAGAGATGTCACAAGCATCTATGTGGCGGTCTAGTGTCATGACAATACGCACAAGCTTGCCCACTTGCCCTAATTCTGACCAACATCTGGTTTATTGGTTCAACTCTTTTCTCCTGTTAACACTTGATGTTTTCTTAAAATATTTCCACCAAAGATGGACACCCAGTCAGGCTAAAAGACCTCTAAACTAGGCCTCATCTTAGCCTGTCCCTGACAACATCTCATATGTTTGCTCACCGGTTCCTCCACCTCTCCTGAAGTGTGCTGAGCTTCTGCCTGCAGGTCAATGGGTGGTGCATCTTCTACAATCCTCTGAACAGACATCTGGATGAACTCATCGAACGAATCCAGTTGCTGTCGGACCAAACCCTTCTCATCAAAATAAGAGCTACAAAAGAATAAACACTGCTGTAAAAATCAAACAGAACCAACAGAACGCTAAAGCACATTAATGGACCTACAGAGAATTTCTGCCAATCTGGTCAGCTATATCGGATTGGCTGATACTTCCCATTTTAGGCAATTTGTATGACAGCCTGCAATGTCTTAATTCACCGATCTGCTCAATGTCGTCTGTCATTGTGAAGATGCTCCCATTCATAGATCTTGGCCAGTTCTTGATTGATCCCTCATTTACGCTGACGAACTCTCAATGCACCGACCTATTTGTTTGCTGGTGACCATGTTGCTAATTAATACGTCCCGTTTTCTGTCCCATAGTGATATGCTGAGCAAACACGAAGCTATTGAAGAACACATGTAAACCAATGACGTGATTGCTTTTGCTTTATATAATCAACACCATCTTATTGCTCTCCTATGTGATCTTATGATCGTTTAAACTCATTAATGGGTTTAAAGATATCTGAAGAGTTTGTAACCATTTACCACACCCTCTTTAATATCTGTTTAAATGTATAAGACCCTTTTCATTTCATCACAGCTACATCATTCCATTCCAACTATTGAAAACAAAATGACCATCTTCATCACCTCCTGAAACTGCCAGAGAGGAAGGCCATGGTTCTTGGTTCGATATAGTTACGTGTGGTACCGAACTCCAAACACAGACGTTTACCTTATGACAATCCAACATGCTTCCTGCCACAAATCAGGAGTGATTTCATCATCATCTTCATCATATTGGTTATCTGAAAAACACAGATTCCCAATGAAAGCAGTGAACAAATCAGGGTAGAATCGGCTGCATGTCAGATTGACCTAGAAATACAGATTTCTGTAAATCACTCTTCAAAATACACACACACACACACACACACACACACACGTATGTACATAAACACGTATATCCAAGGTAGTTTTCTGTGTCAACTGGACTGTTTTTCTCCTCATTTGAAGTTTCACCTTCTATCTAGATGGCTTCTTCAGTTCTGAATTGAATCTACACAGACATAAACACACACACACACACATATATATATATATATACACACACACATATATATATACACACATATACAGGTATGTTTGTGTATTTAAATATATATAGTCACGTTAGCTAGCCGAACAAAAGCGTGGAGCCGCTGACAGTTGTTTTCGGCAGCATATTTAATTAATTAAATGCAGTTGTGCGCTTGAGGCACAGATAAGGTTTTTCAGGCCTTTCTTTTGGTCATTGTAAAATGTTTTCATGTAGTTACATTTTGCAGCATCCTGATGTTTAAGCAGAAGCTAACATGTGCTAGCTGCTAAAAATGACCGAGTCCGCGTTTTACAAAAAAGACAAACCGTTTCTTAAGTAAAGGCTACATTCGGTACAACTTTAAACAAGTTTTTGGTTGTGCACTAAAGCGACTCACCTTCGTCTTGGTCATACATTTTCTCTTAACAATATATTAAACCCGAACAAATAAAAAGACAACAGAGAAAAAGACAAAACGAAAACGGTCTTCAGTGCTCGAGCTGCGCGGCTTCATGTCACTTCTGCGCATGCGCTGTTCGTGCGCATGCGCAGAAGTGTTTGGAGGTCAATTTATGGCTCACCTGATATTCATGTTTAATTCAAGCGGAGGCCCTAATTTCCTGTTAAAATGTGATTATAAAACTGATTTTGCCTGTGAAATTAGCAGATTTTGCACAAACATATTTTTCCAACAATTGGAGTCTTCTCTATAAAAATAAATCTATAACAAAAAGTGGGTCAATATTTAATGTCAGAACTGATGAGAACTGAAGACAGAACTGAGGACTGATGGAGAGTTATGATAAAATGAACTTATTTCTAAATTTAGTACATAAAAACAAAACACCAAAAGAAGATGCTGTGTCTAATTGGTAGTTTGGCTCAATGATGCGATCAAAGTATATCTTTTACAATTATGAACAGGATAGACCCACGTTAGAATACAAACTTTAAAAAGATTTAAGATTAATGTTGAATGCTCCTGTACTTTTTGTGGTATGAATGATAAAACTATTTCACATTTGCTTCATCATTCTGCACAAAAATGTTTTGGTTGAATGTAATTACATTCAAAGGAAGACCAGACACTTCATCCAGCATCCACAGAAAGGAAGGATTTTATTATTCTTGCACAATAATTTGTTTTAAGGCAAATTTAACATTCAGTAAAAAAACTGTATTGAATCAAAAGCTTCACATCTTTTTGAACGAGCTGGTAGCTAGTGGACTAGAAATCCAAAAGGGATTAAAACAAACAATTTTAGTATTTTTTTTTAATTTCATGAATATGCAGATTTTTACATTATTTATCTATTTTCTAATCTGTGTATATACTTTTTCTAACTCCACTACTGGATACATAATATGGCTCAGTATATTAATATTAATAAATCAATTTAAAAAAGAATGGAATATAATTAGATTTTGTTTCTAATTCTGGTCCCAAACGTTTGTTAAAATATTTACCACAACTTCCATATTATTTATGGTCTTCTCAGTTGCAAGAATATTCCAGATAATTTATATCATTGCATCCATTTCTCACAATGCCATTATGTAGAGTCCATGTACCTTTATTTTTGGTAGTAAAGTCAAAAACTATATGTTTTATATTTTTAGTTTGCAAATCTATATATAACTCTAATCTTTTTAAACTTTTCACCTAATGGCAGGTGCATTTTTGGCATTAAAGTCTCTGTTCTGCAAGCAAAATAACAACAAGCTATCATGGATTTAATGGAATTTAATGGAATTTCCGGAATAAAAATGTTGACAATAGGCGAAAGAACAAATGATTGAGTTTTGGTGACCTGGAGGTACCTTTGATATCCCAAAGGTCAAAGGTCAAGGGGTTCAAGCCTTGGGGCTTTGATTATCAAGCAACCTACTATATTATATAACCTTGTATTAATGTGTTAAGATCGTCAACTCAAACCCTCTCTGTGTGCCTGGTTGTTACTTCACGTGTTACTGCGTTCCAGTGAAGAGCCGGAAGTCTGCCTGTCGCCTCCGGAAGTCTGTCTCCTCCTATCGGACTGAGTTAGACAAGCGATCACTAGTAAATTAATTTATTCCACTCCCATGATCGTAAACCTGGATAAAGACAATATCATTACGATATCTTGTAATAACTATGAACTCTGACTTAAATGACAACATGAATTAATTTTAAAATGGTCTGCAATACCTTTGTCTCAAAAGTAGCGGAAGTGCTATGACACGGAAACGATACTAACTTCCGCCCGCTGGAGAAACAGGCGGTTAGCTAAAAATTAGCATCAGCTGTTTGGAAATTAGTGTTTCAATGTTGAGATACTAACGTTTTTCTCTGTACCTACAGAAGATCAGTAGAGTTACCAGCTCTCAGGAGAAACACAAAGACGGTAATAGATTATAAAACTGCCAGTTGTTATGCTTTGTCAAATGTTTGGGTTAAAAATTTCTGAAGTGTAAAATGGAGCCAGTATAACGCAGGATTCAAAGTGTGTTATGAGCCTCTAGAATCAGTTAAATGTGTTAATTTTACACATCGTTAACAATAACCTAGTAACTGTTAACTATGTCAGAAGCTAAAGCGACTTTGGTTCATATGTTAAATAATTAGACGCGGTTGAAACAATAACAACCAAGTGGAACCCAAGAACTTGCTATCTGGTTAAAACCAACCTAACTAGCTTGTAGCACAGTTTTCACTTTTGCTTAAAAAAACTCTGTTTTTCCCTCTCTCCGCAGCGTCTGATATGAGCAACATTGTAAGTTTTCTTATTTAGTCAAACTTTTCGCTACGTGTGAAATACTTAGCATGACATAAAGAGTTGCCATCTAAAGGCATCGAGTGAACATTTAAGGAGCCTGCTTAAGTCAGGCGTTGCATCTATGCCGATGATTTTTGCATCTTCCACTGTTGTGGTGTTCTGATTTGTGTTAAGGCTCAGCGGAAAAGGAGGACGACAGGAAGTCCTCTTGTTGTCAGATCCAGCACCAAGACAAGCAGACGTGTTAGTGCCAGAAGGGCTGCAAATGATACGAGCATGTCCAATGGCAACATTGACTCTGCTGCAGAGCCCATTGATGTGGCAGACAGTCAGTAATGATCACTTTAGAAACGACTTAGCATTGTCAGAGTCCAGTCAGTAATGAGTCTTTTGTATTTAGGTGTGGAGGAAGTGGTGGACCTGACCTGTGAGGGATCAGAATGTGCTGTGGTTGATTTGACGAGCAATGACTCTGTGCTGGTAACGTAACACACGTGCATATGCTTGCATCACACAGACACCCCCTCCTCTCTGACATATTTTGTTTATGTTCTGCCATGGCTGCTTCTGCTGCTTCAGCTGTTGGATGAAGGTAAAGGCTGATTTTGAGACGAGATTGTGATTGAGGTTTTAGTGAAGGGTAGGCCTAATATATATGTTCTCCTTCAGGTCCTCAGCGCAGTACAGTCACCACAGCAGAGAGTTATGTAGTCAGCAGTGATGAAGATGACAATGCGGCTCCTGTCCTGAAGACTTCAGTAGTTTCCTTACACGACAACAGTGTTTTCAGGTATTACACCAAGACCTGCCAACACTTTATCTTCAGGTCCCACAAATGAAACTTCCACTATGTGGGACTAAAGTCACTCAACTCACAAATGTGAGACATGTTAGGACATGGAGCTAAAAGGTGCCTGGGTTCTAAAATGTCTGACTTTGAATATGCTTGACATCATAAACAGTGGTGAAATCTAGGGCAGAACATTTTCAATACTTTTTTCGTCCTCCGTGCAACAACAGCCCCATGTTGTGCCATAGAATTTGCCATAAGAACCACTAATACAAGTTACTAAAACGGTTTGGAAAGGGAACACTGAATGGGGAACACCTCTATTTCAGACCAACTCCAGGGACGATCAGCTGTCCGGTCTGTTTGGACTCCTACTGTGAGGTAACCTTAATCATGTTTGTTGCTTACCTGGATGGACAGCTGAATCCTGCTTTCTGATTGGAGTGTTGATGTTTGCAGATTGTAGACAGCGGCAGATTAGTCGTATCCACCAAATGTGGTCATGTGTTCTGCAGCCAGTGTCTGAGAGATGCCCTGACGTCTTCGCACACGTGTCCCACCTGCAGGAAGCGATTGACCCACCGCCAGTACCACCCACTTTACATCTGACATCATCACACTGTGACGTGTGCCCTGCTGTTTTCTTTCTCACTATTTACAATCTGACTGTGTTGAATGATTGTCAGTTAATGCATATTATTGATTATAGTTCATATAGTTTATTTTTTGTATTTTCTAATTGTGTAAATAAATTTTGACTTTGTGGCTTTGAATAGGAATTTTGGATTATATGTAATTACAACAAAGACTGGAAGAAGTTGTGTGTAATTTCAGAATTTACAAGAGACAATGCTGAAATTATTTTTTAACTAGATATAAATGACTATGTTATCACTAAATGTATTGCCAATTTCTCAGCAATCAAGCAACTACCATCAAACTGATATTTTGGTGTCTATCAAGATTTCCTTTATTTGTCCCACAATGGGGAAATTTACAAATCAAAGAAGCAAGCAGCAGGCATATTTCCAGACAGCTGGAGAAAATAAGTCATTGTCTTAAGCTCCGAGTTCTCCTGAGTACGTGGAAACAGTTTTTTCTTGCTGTTTTTAATTAAGCCTGTAAGTGTTAAATACAGCAAGGCTCAATAAGATTTTATGCATCAGTAACAGCATCCTTTTACATGTCCAGACTAATGAGATGAAACTTTCTTTTAATTGAAAACAAGTTTCCTCTGCTACTTCTGTCCGTGATAAAATCTATTTGTCCTAATTATTGATCCAACTAAATGTAAAGATTTTACTGCAAAAGACATTCCAGTCACAAATTTGTATCAATCAAGCAATAAACACAAATATTTAGAAATTCGGACAAAACATTTTAATGAATCGTTTCCACCACTTTAGATTATGATAAATAAAAAAAAACGGTTTTATCATGGACTTAAAATACAACCCCCCCCCCCCCCCACCTCACAAAGTAAGAAGTTTCACAGATTTCATATTTTAGAGTTTTCTTCTTTCCACAATATAAAACAATTAGATTAGATTGTCATTAATTAGATGGAAACTTCTCAGGAGTCCAGATAAGATGGACATTGTTAAGACTTATTCCAAATCATAATGCTCCTGGCAAATTTAACAATAAAACCCAATTCGTGTTTCTTTTTAGATCTCTAGTGCTGAGTATTTGTACAATTGCAGATCATCTTTACCTTCCTCGTCGTGTACTGTTGCAAAACTACTAATAAAGTTATGGGGGAAAAGGGTCAGTTGATCTCGTGATTCTGAGTCATTTCAGTCACAGGACTGACGAGTCATTGTCACCTGACACACGCTTTTGCTCCTGATTGGCTGCTGCAAAAGTCAACCTGACGTCACACCCCATAATTCTGAAAATACGAATAAGTTGTATAACATAAATGGGCTGATCAAAAAAATATTTAATCACACAACAGGGCTCTATTTGAACTGAAAATGTCATAAATCTACACACTAAGAGCGAACTGTTTACAAAGTGAGGTTTACGTAATGTGCGACTTAAATGCCAGCAAATGTTTCATGGATTTCCAGTCTCTCAGTAAACGTGAACCTGTTAAAACACATCTTCGACTCTGGGTTCGGGTTAGTGTGTGTTCGGTCCTTGCAAAGCCCCCCCCCCCCCCACTAGAACTCACGGAAATCCCTGGTGGGGGTGAATCTGAGTTTACGCAGGATAAGAATGATCTGCTAACGCAGAGCAGCGGGCACAACCTCGAGTTGATCGTTTTTAAGACAATGGAGATGATTGACGATGTCCTGCTCCCATCACCCTCCGACACATCTTCCACGGGATTCATGTAACACTACATACATTTACTAAACTGCAAACACGGTTCCCACAGTATCCAAATCTAAATATCATCCATGGAGATCAGTAGAAACACTTCAAATGTTTAGGTGTAACGATGACTCAGCATTGTTGTCGCGTCAGACTAAGTCACATGACTCGGTCCCTGCTGGCCTGTTATTTGTAGAATGGGCGGGGCTCCGTCTGCCGACCAATGGCAAAGCGAGTTGGTTTCCGCCGACGTATTTCCAGGAAGTAAACACAGTCTTGTCAAGATTAAAAGCTGCGTCACAAACCTCTGCTGTATGTTCGAGTGTAACACTTGCTAGTGTTCAGTTTACTGACTAATCCAGCTTTTACGCGCAGATCGGAGCAGAATGTCGGTGACAGTGAAGGCCTACCTGCTGGGGAAGGACGAGGTGGTCAAGGAGGTCCGGAGGTTTGCGGTGGACCAGGACGTCTCATCCAGCTTTGAGTACCTCTGCCGGAAGACCGCAGAGATCTTTAACAACCTGAAAAACAGCGGATTTAACATGTTCTACAAAGGTGAACATAGCCATCAGATTTCACAGAGAACATACGAATGACATAAATGAAACAACTTAAACCTGTTCTACAGAGGATAGTCCATGTGTTGTCAATTGCTTCTATTTTTGAGCCTAAAAACACAACTATGATCACGATGGTGATGATGCCATTTCAGATGAAGATGGAGACCTGGTTGCATTTTCCTCTGACGATGAACTTCTGATGGGACTGGCCTGCATGAAGGACTCCACCTTCCGCATCTTTATCAAAGGTACAGAGTCATGTCGTCACAGCTGCGCATCACCATGGTAACAGAAAGTAGCATTCCTGTGTTCAGGTTATGCTAAAGAGAATGGTTAGTTAGGGTCACAGGCAGCCAGGTGGCCGTTGCTTATCTCCATATACAGCAAACTTTATGAAACTTGAAAACTCATTAACCTGTTTCTCTGAAACATCCCAAACTCTGTAATGTGACATTTCTATAGTGTACATTTACATTTTGTGTACATTTCAATTAGTTTATTTGAAGTTTTGGTAGGTTGAGTGAGGTGGTAATAAAAATAGAACCCAGCCTCAAGTATCAGAAACCTGTTAAGGAAAAGTGGAGCAGAGGTTTGACGAGTTGGAACCAGGCCGAAGAAAGAGCGTCGCTTGTTTTTCTGAATTATTCCAGAGAAGAAGGAGCACCGTCGAGACTTCCCTCTTCATGCCTTCCCTCCATTCGGGTTTGGCCACCCTCCTCCCCCACCCGGAGCTCATCATACTCTGCCGCACCCAATGGCCCCTCCCCAGGTGCTGCACCCTAATGTCACCTGTGACGGCTGCGAGGGGCCTGTTGTTGGAACTCGTTTCAAGTGTTCAGTCTGTCCAAACTACGATCTTTGCTCTGCCTGCCAGGCCAGAGGGATGCACACTGAGCACGTTCTGCTGCCTATCTGGCACCCCCTGCAGGTGGGCTGCACCATGAAAAGTACCCTACGTTTGGGTCTTAGATCTTTTTGAGGAATTGTTTTCTCCTGTCTGTTGCAGTGGTTTCCACGTGGGAAGTGGATGAAGTGGATGAGACACTGCATGTGGAATCAGAACCAGTCTCAGAATGTGAGCCAGAGCCAGAGCCAGGCCCCTGATCAGCCTCCAGCTTCTACACCTGCTGCTGAGAGCAGTCTCCCCTCTGGTTAGTTTCTGGGCCTCTAGTTGTCCTCGTCACTTTGACGGGGTGCACACTGTCAAAAACTGAACAACAATGTTGTGTTTGTACTGGAGCAGCACACCATTAAGAATCTCTTTTGTAGACTCCCAGGCTAATGTGGATTTCCTGAAGAATATTGGTGAGGGCGTGGCAGCCATGCTGAGTCCACTGGGTGAGTGGTCTCACCCGACATCTTACGATTGTAGACTGACATCAGTTTTTAAAGCAGGAAATGTCACATTTGTACAGGTATTGATGTGGACATCGATGTGGAACACGAGGGCCAGCGGGCTAAGGTGGTACCACCCCTTCAGAATGAGAGGGGTGAGGAAGACCTGGGGGGTGGAGCCAATGATGGGGGTGGAGTCAAGACTGACTGTAGCACCAGTGTGGGAACACAAGTAAGTTCAGCAGAATCAAAAGTTTAAACACCTGATGACCTTAATGTGATTAATTTACTGTATAGAAATATTCTCACATCAGCACATGCCAATTAAGGGGAAGGGTTGGAGTGATAGTGTGGCCACACAAATGGCATCAGTACTTCACATGGCAGGCCAGGGAAACAGGTAGACTTGATTCATATGTGTTTAGCAGGGAAACAGGGACTCTGATGAGGAGTGGACCCACCTGAGCCCCAAAGAGGTTGATCCTTCTACTGGAGAGCTGCAGTCACTGCAGGCCCAGAGTCTGCCTTCAGGTGGACAGCAACATCCAACAGGTCTAAAGGAGGCAGCTTTATACCCCCACCTTCCAGACGGTAAGATCAGGTTTCCAACAGACTAGATGATGTTGCGTGTGATGTCTCCACTAACATGCGTCCATCCCTCACAGAGGCAGATCCTCGTCTAGTAGAGTCTTTGGCTCAGATGCTGTCAATGGGCTTCACAGATGAAGGCGGTTGGTTGACGCGTCTTCTGCAAGCCAAAAACTATGACATTGGCGCCGCCCTTGATGCCATCCAGTACGCCAGACAACCTAACCCCCAACAGCCCTGAAGCTGACACGGTGCAACCATGTTGCTTCCTGTCGTCTGGTTCATCTCAGTGTCATTGAGTAATACCTGACGTGATTACATGTTTATGGGAACAATTAAAATGTACACCTTCAACATCTGTCTAATTATTCCTTTAATGATACTGCTTTTAATTTGGGTCCAACTGAAACCGTTCTAACAAACTTATCAATTATTGAGTGCTTCAATTTAAACAACTGAACATTCAATTCATCCCTTATATGAAAGAAAGTCCAAAACAGTTGTAGAATTCTACCCTGACCCTTTGCTCCAGCAAGGATTAATAGATCAGTGATCAGCTGGAAGAAATTCATCAAAGTCTTCCCCAGTGTCAAAGATGGAGACACCACGAAGTGAGGACGTGTGGGACCGGGTCCAGCCACCAGAGGAGCAGGACCACTGGCTCGTCCCACCGCCACAGGCCTCCTCCTTATGCTCTACCACGCAGTTCCAAGTGAGGAAAGGAGCCCAACGACTCCCCGGACTGGATCCCACACTGGTCCCAGTCACTGGTCCTGGTCACTGGGGGTACTGGTCCCGGTCACACTGGTCCCAGTCACACTGGGGGTACTGGTCCCGGTCACACTGGGGGTACTGGTCACGGTGGTCCCAGTCACACTGGGGGTACTGGTCCTGGTCACACTGGTCCCAGTCACACTGGGGGTACTGGTCCCGGTCACACTGGTCCCAGTCACTGGGGGTACTGGTCCTGGTCACACTGGTCCCAGTCACACTGGGGGTACTGGTCCCGGTCACACTGGTCCTGGTCACACTGGTCCCAGTCACACTGGGGGTACTGGTCCCGGTCACACTGGGGGTACTGGTCCCGGTCACACTGGGGGTACTGGTCCCGGTCACACTGGTCCCAGTCACACTGGGGGTACTGGTTCCGGTCCAGTCCTTGCTGGCCACACAAGTTTCTGTTTTTTTGAGCTTGGGCCCGTCTGACTGCAGAGAAAGGGAAGGGAACATTTCTGTTCATCCATCGGATCGTCAGTGAGCAACTTCCACATGAAAGATAAGACCTAATAAAATTATTACAATTTTAATTACATTTTTCATAACGGGAAAGAGGTTTTTGTGCTGAGTTTACAATGTAAATTAAAAATATGATAAAGTCAAAAAGAAAAAATGTAAAAATACTAAAAAGCTTTGATGAATGAATTTGGAATCGTGATGTATGAAGTGAAATTACATTATTCTTTATTCACACCGTCCACCGACAGTCTCTTTCACTTATGGACGCCTTAGGGACGCCTTAGGGACGCCTTAGGGACGCCTTATGGATACTTAGGGACGCCTTAGGGACGCCTTATGGACACCTTATGGACACCTTAGGGACGCCTTATGGACGCCTTAGGGACGCCTAGGGACGCCTGAGGGACGCCTTAGGGACGCCTTAGGGACGCCTTAGGGACGCCTTATGGACACCTTAGGGACGCCTTAGGGACGCCTTATGGATACCTTAGGGACGCCTTAGGGACGCCTGAGGGACGCCTGAGGGACGCCTGAGGGACGCCTTAGGGACGCCTTATGGACGCCTTATGGACGCCTTATGGACACCTTAGGGACGCCTGAGGGACGCCTTAGGGACGCCTGAGGGACGCCTTAGGGACGCCTTATGGACCTTAGGGACGCCTTAGGGACGCCTTAGGGACGCCTTAGGGACGCCTTAGGGACGCCTGAGGGACGCCTGAGGGACGCCTTAGGACGCCTTAGGGACGCCTTAGGGACGCCTTATGGACGCTTAGGGACGCCTTAGGGACGCCTTAGGGACGCCTTAGGGACGCCTTAGGGACGCCTTAGGGACGCCTGAGGGACGCCTTAGGGACGCCTGAGGGACGCCTTAGGGACGCCTTAGGGATGCCTTATGGATACATTAGGGACGCCTTATGGACACCTTAGGGACGCCTTAGGGACGCCTTAGGGACGCCTTAGGGATACATTAGGGACGCCTTAGGGACGCCTGAGGGACGCCTTAGGGTGAAGATGTCATCATTTAAGATCAACTAAATAAATCTAACTGGACTGAATGACAACTATAATGACGAGGTGGTACTGAAACAATAAATGATTACATAAAAAAAGAATTATTTAAATGAAATATGAACGTACATGACACTTATTGTAGGTTTTTGTGTTGAATTCTCATGGGTCCAACTCACCGTCGGTCCCCACAAAAGAACAGTAAAATATGTCTCAGTGTTTGAGAATCCAGACGTCAAGTTTAACGCAGGTCCAAGACGAAGGTTCTGTTCATCAGAATCGCTGCGTGTCGGGTGGTCGGACGGGGGTGTGTGTGTGTGTGTGTGTGTGTGTTTATTTGTGTGTCCGTCCCCTTTCACAAAGGCCAAAAAACGTGCACATTGACGGCAGCTTGCGTTGAATTATTTTGATGGAAACTTTGCAACTCAACTTTGAAAACGCTGTTAATCACAATATTTAAAGAAAGACAACCATCAGAGGTTCAGGGGAAGAGCTAATTAACTCCAGAACTAGACTAATTAACTCCAGAACTAGACTAATTAACTCCAGAACTAGACTAATTAACTCCAGAAGTCTGCTCCTGACGGAGGTCCACTCTGGACGGTTGCTCTCACCTGCTCAGGTGTGGACTCCTCTCTCCTCCTCTTCCTGTCAGAACAGGTAAACATGACTTTTTTAAAATGTCATTCTTCAATATATTCAGTGAACAAACGATGAGCCAGTTAATGAGCTGGATTTTCTCATGATTGAAAGAGATGCAATAATGTCAATTAAAACACAATTTGAGAGCTTGTAACTTTGTTCCTTTTAGGAAAAATGTCCCACCATTTAACTCATGTGCTGCTGTTTTAACATATATGACTTATAACATACATGACTTATAACATATATGAACGCATATATATGTAACATATATGGTTTGGTGTGTCTAAGAGAAGAGGAGACTACGGTGGGGGGATCAAAAGCTGCTGGCTGTGCAGCTCTTTTAACCAAGTGCTCAATAAAGAGTTTGCATACGATTGTCAGTGCAATATTTTATGGATTTATTCATTTAATTATGCTGGAATTTCAGGTTTTTCTTTTGGTAAGGAAAAGTAGGTTTTGATTTTAGCACAAGCTCACAATTTGATGAGAAAACTTTCAGACTGAACTTTAGTTTCCAAAACGCACCTGTGGAGGTGCGCACCAGCCGGTCTGTCCTCCTGCTCCTCCAACACCACCTCCTCTTTAATATCCAAGTATTTGCTCCAGCAGCTCTCCACTTGACTTTGCTAGGACAAAAGGATTTGTTAGAAAGCAGCTTCCAGCAGGTGTAGCTAGGTGACATCATGTAGGCGTTGTTCCTAATAGAGTGGAACCCTAACCCAACCCTCAGAGGACCAGGAGTCCATCCATGTGACCTGCTGTGGTGCAATTAGGAACCTTGAGGCCTGTATAATCAGTGTGCCAGTCTGTCACTATGATGTTCAGGTAACTTCTAAATCACATACATTTACCCGAGTGTACGCTGCAGAGGACTAGAACACTGTACAGTTGGCTTTTAATACCTTTTTCTCTCTTTGCTCCTCAACATCTTCTCCATTTGCCTCCATCTGCTTCCTGCCAACAACAATAAAGGAAGAGCGAGTACACTTAGAGAGTTCTAAAGCTGTCTCGTTACTGAGCTACTGGTCTTAATCAGACTTAAATAATAACAAGTTAGGGTGGGACTCCTGGGTCTGCCGGTCACACTGCAGCTGATCCCAGCAGGAACAATATAAACACCCCCGCCCGACCACCCGACACGCAGCGATTCTGATGATCAGAACCTTCGTCTTGGACCTGCGTTAAACTTGACGTCTGGATTCTCAAGCAAACACTGATGAGACATATTTTACTGTTCTTTTGTGGGGACCGACAGTGAGTTGGACCAATGAGAATTCAACACATTTCTGTAAAACATTAAAGGCCAGTTACCATAGCGACCATGCGTTAGACTCCTCCTCTTGCATCACGGCTCCTCTCATGGAGTTCAGCTTCTGTACGTGGTGCCTGCAGTCCCTGCTGGAGCCCCTTCCAAACTCCTGCACACAAGTGAAGCGCTGGTTCTGAATCTGCTGTTGGTCTTCAGCTGCGAACTGACATTCCCATCGTAACCCTAACCCTAACCCTAACCCTAACCCTCTAACCTAACCCTAACCCTAACCCTAACCCTAACCCCAACCTAACCCAACCCCCTAACCTAACCCAACCCTAACCCTCTAACCTAACCCTAAACCTAACCCTAACCCGCTAACCCAACCCTAACCCTCGAACCCTAACCCGCGAACCGAACCCGAACCCTAACCCTAACCCGAAAACCAAACCGAAACCCGAAACCGCGAACCGAAACCCTGAAACCTAAACCGAAACGCGAAAAGAAAACGCGAAACCTAACCCGCGAACCCGAACCCTCGAACCGAACCCGAACACGCGAAAAACAAACCGCGACCCCGAAACGCGAAAAGGAACCCGAACACGCGAAACCGAACCCGCTAACCCGAACCCGCTAACCGAACCCGAACCCTCGAACCCGACCCGCGAACCGAAACCGAACCCGCGAACCGAACCCTAACACGCGAACCCGAACCCGCGAACCCGAACCCTCGAACCTAACCCGAACCCGCGAACCCGAACCCGCGAACCGAACCCGAACCCGCGAACCGAACCCGAACCCGAACCCGCTAACCCGACCCGCGAACCGAACCCGAACCCTAACCCAACCCGAACCCGAACCCGCGAACCCGAACCCCCGACCCGAACCGCGAACCCTAACCCCGACCGAACCCGAACCCCCGACGAACCCGAAACCGCTAACCGAAACCCCCGACCCGAACCGCGAACCCGAACCCGAAAAAACCCTAACCCGCGAAACCGCACCCGCGAACCCGAACCCGCGAACCGAACCGCACCCGCGAACCCTAACCCGCGAACCGAAACCGAACCCGCTAACCGAACCCGCGAAACCGAAACCCGAACCGAACCCGAACCCGCTAACCCAACCCTAAAACCGAAACGAACTAACCCTCATAACCGAACCCGAACCCGAACCCTAACCCTCTAACCAACCCGAACCCAACCCGAACCGAACCCTAACCGCTAACCCTAACCCTCTAAACTAACCTCGAACCTAAAATCTAACCTAACCCTCGAACCTAACCATAACACTCTAAACCCGAACCCTAAACCCGAAACTCGAAACTAAACTAACCCTCGAACCGAAAACCGAACCTAAACCTAAACCTCTAAACCTAAACCGAAAACTCTAACCCTAACCCTCTAACCTAACCCTAACCTAACCCAAACTAAACCCTAAACACCGCTAACCCTAACCCCCTACCCTAACCCTCTAACCCTAACCCCCTACCCTAACCCTAACCCCCTACCCTAACCCTCTAACCCTAACCCCCTACCCTAACCCTCTAACCCTAACCCTCTAACCTAACCCTAACCCTCTAACCCTCACCCTCTAACCCTAACCCTCTAACCTAACCCTCACCCTCTAACCTAACCCTCTAACCTGTGAGAAGGATTATGTTATTGTTGTTATTAGTATTATCTTTAAATGCTATTGTATGTAGACTTTGAGTGTTTGAGGAATGTTGATAGGAAAGGAAGAACATGAGAGTGTCGTAAAAGTGCTGAAGCTGCTTACTATCAAGCTCAGCACTCAGACGTATCCTGTTGGTCAGGATTAGAGAAGTTTGTAAAGATGTCAGAAGACAATGAATTATGAGATCCTGTTTAGACACCCATTCTGTTTGCACCAATAAAAGAGGTGAGCGAGCAGCAGACGGACGGAGTTGACAGAGGAAGCTTGAACTGCTGCTCGGCTCCCCCTTTGCAAAGGACTCCAGTTGTTTGCGTGGTTACTCTGAGTCTAGTGAACGAACAGCGCGGGTGATCAAAACTTCATCCTCACAAAATTTGGTCCTTCGAGCCGGATCCCAAGACCTGGAGAGGAGCGCCGTGGGACGACCGAACGCCAAAGTCTGCGCAGCCGGAGTCAAAAAGACGTCCGAATCGAAAGACCTTTCATCACGAGTTGACGGAAGGCCGGTCTTCGTCCCTCCCAGGGCGACCATCTCCAGTGACGGGAAGAAGGCACCAAAACAACTCAGAGAGAAGCCAAAGAATCAACAGAGTGAGTATAAGACACAAAAAGCGCTACACGGAATATACCGCGGTATTACCTGCCTGGTCATCAGGAGAGAAGCAGAGGCAAGATACACCCGCCTCCTCGGAGGTAGAAGCTTGGTGTATACTCTCCTGATTAAAAAAGAGGGGTTATAAGGCCACGGCGGAGGGACTGAACTAGATATCCTGTAGGGATTGAGGGTTGTTCAGTCGGGAGATCAGGCGTCTCCATTCAAATACATAAAAACTGATAAATAAAGTGCAAACATGGGCAACCAACATTCCACAAAAGGTGCTGAATTCGAAATCCCAGCATCATGTAAACACATGGAAGACAAATATCCAGGTTCATGCTCATATGTGCAGCTGTGGATGACTAAGTTCAACTGGGATGGTAACTTAGACAGGCCAGGCAATATTATAAAATTAAAAGAAGATTTAATAGAATATGGAAAGAAACATCCAAAAGTAAATGTGGGGTTGACACAATGTCACCTCTGGCTCACTGAATCAAAATATAGAAGAGAAAAACAAAATCAAGAAAAAGAGAAACGAAAAAGAGAGAAAGAAGAGAAAAATGAGAACTTCTTATACCCATCGCTGAGTGCGTACGTGAGGGCGGAGGACAACGAAACAGGATGCAGGAGTCAATTGATAAATGTACCTCCCCCGTATGTTCCTCCACCTCCTGTTCCACTAGCTCCCCCTCAGGCGGTCCCATTGGACCCGCCCGGAGCTATAGCCCCCCTTGCTTCAAACACTAATCCTTTTTTGGGCCCCTCTCTATCGGGAGCCCAGTACAGAAATTACCACATGCAGGACAACACTGTGCAGATGTACCCATTGATCCAGGTTGCAAACCCACAAGCCGGTGTGCAGGGTCAAGATCCTACTATCTTGGTGTATAGAACCTGGACTCCAGAAGACTGTAAAAAAGCTTGTGATGACATAACCTTGCCCCAAATGGACGTAGAGTTGTGCATCCAAGACATAAGACAGTTACTAAGAAGTTATCATACTAACGGTACTGAAACCCAGCAAGTCCTCATGTGCGTTAATGGCAAGAAATGGGGCACTGTTAGAGGAGATTGGATCCCAGTGGATCCAGCCACTCAACAACCATGGCAGCCTGACAGCCAAGAACTAAATGACAGACTTGACAGACTGTACGAGCGCATGCGAACTACTTTTACCAGACGAGCTGACTACAGCGCCATTACGGCCACAAGACAAAAGACTGACGAAAGTTTTGAAGACTATAGCATGAGAATGAAAGATGTGTTCCGGAAAAATAGTGGAATTCCGTATGCGGAAGATCCAGAAGGTCCCTACCAACAGCAGTTAAAGCAAGCTATACATGGGGGATCAAAATCAGAGATAAAAACCTGGGTAGAGAGACAATTAGTTGATTTCGGAATTTGTAACCTAGGCCGCTATGAACAACATGCTATGCATGCTGAAAGACAATGCCAAAAGAGTAAGAATCAGTTAACAGGCATTTTTCAATGCCAACCCTCTCCCAAGCCGAGGCCGAGGGCGTGGGCGAGGCCGAGGCGGAAGGGGAGGAGGAGGCAATTCCCGTGAAAATGATCAGTGTCATTATTGTAAAAATTTTGGACACTGGGAACGTGATTGCAGAAAGAAACAACGTGACCAGAGATATAACAGAGGACAGCAGCAAGGTT
Organism: Takifugu flavidus; assembly: GCF_003711565.1. Classification (NCBI taxonomy): domain Eukaryota; kingdom Metazoa; phylum Chordata; class Actinopteri; order Tetraodontiformes; family Tetraodontidae; genus Takifugu; species Takifugu flavidus. Next base: position 9,427,129 of record NC_079528.1, on the reverse strand, counting down.
CTAATCCACCTCAACAATGACTAGAACTGGAAAAAGATGTCACAAAAATTAAAACAAATCAGGGCACAAAATTTGATCAATTTGAAAAAGAAGACCTAGAAGATGTTTTAGATTTAGAAACCATCTTCCTGTTTGCTGAAGGCAAACCAGAAATACAACTGACCGTGTTAGGCAATTCTTTAACATTTTTAGTAGACACGGGTGCAGGTAAATCAGTAATTAGAGATCCAATAGCTCTAAAGCCAACTTCTACACAGATTTTTGTGAGATCAGCAAATGGTCTCGTAACTAAAGAAAGAATGTCAGTTCCTGTAGATGTTTGTGACCCTGTAAGTGGAATCACACTTAAAGCCCCTTTCGTGATCTCCACCACATGTCCCGTAAATCTATTAGGAAGAGATCTTATCTCTCAGCTTCAGTTGATGATTCGTACCACAGCCGAAGGGATGTGGTCTGTAGATAGAATGGTTGATTTGTGGGTAAGGGAAGGAGGGACGTGCAGTAAATACTGGTCACTCAACATTCCTGAAAAGCAGCCCCCTCCATTTTCTGACCCAATCACTATGTTATATGGTAAAGCTCTGTCATACTTACAGCCTGAAGCCCAGCTCCACAATCAAACTGACCTGCATGTAACCATGCACGTGGAGCGCACTGGTGGATTCTGTAAATCAGACTCACACGGCACATCAAGATATGCAAAGAAGTTTGCTAAACTCAAAGATCCACAAATGATTGTAATTATGCATCTATATGTGTGTGGTCAGACAGCTGTCTGCACGGCAGGAAGCCTTTCCGCCGAAGCAGCAGCACTATTCAAAGTGTCAGGTTCTGTACCACATGTTTCTATTGCTAAACCGCTTAAGAAAAGATGGCAAGACTTGGGAAGTGACGTAAAACACTGGAGCAGCCTGCCCTATAGGCCTAAGGGTGAGGTTGATTTTAATGATCAGTTCCAGGTGTGGCGTATTCCCCTTAAAACATGGTTGCTGACACATCCAGCAACGCACCTTACAGATCAGAGTTCATGAGAAGAAGACATCTTCCTCACACAGGAGGAAGAGGAGAAGCTGAAAGAGCTTCCCCCTGAATTATGGTCGGAAGGACCTGCAGATGTAGGTCTTATAAAAGGATCAGAACCTGTAAAAATAATCCCTAAATCAGATTATAGACCATTTCAGAGACAATATCCCCTTAAGACTGATGCACAGGAGGGTATTGTTCCGATATTTAACTCACTGCTTAAAGCAGGAGTCATCAGAGAGTGTCCTGAGTCTCCTGTAAATACACCCCTATTTCCAGTAAGGAAGTCACCACCATCTACCGGCTGGCGGATGGTGCAGGACCTGCAAGCTGTAAACGCTGCAGTGGTCCCTAGGTCTCCCTTAGTCGCAGATCCATACACTCTGCTGAATGACTTAAACCCTGAACATCAGTGGTACACGGTGATCGATGTATCCAATGCATTTTTCTCTGTACCAGTACATCCAGACAGCCAGTTTTGGTTTGCATTTACGTTTCAAGGGCGGAGGTATACCTGGACAAGGTTACCTCAGGGCTACTGTGAGAGTCCCACAATCTTTTCTCAGGTAATGATGTCATTATTAGCTAAGTTTAAACCTCCGTGTGGAAGTCAAATCCTCGTCTACGTGGATGACATCCTCATGGCGTCAAAAACAGAGGCAGATTGTTGGTCAGACACGCTAGCTTTGCTACACTGGCTAGCCTCTCAGGGCCATAAATTAAGCAAAAGCAAACTGCAACTGGTGAAGCAGGAAGTGGTTTATCTGGGTCATGTTTTGACACATAATGGAAGAGCTATTCTTGAGTCGAGGAAAACAGCAGTGCTTGATGCTCCAAAACCAAAAACAAAGAAGCAGATGATGTCATTCTTAGGACTAGTGAATTTTTGCAGATCATGGATCTTAGATTATGCGAAAATAACTGCCCCTTTACAAGCATTGATGTATGATAATCCCTTAGCAATGACTGATGTGTTAACATGGACCCCTGAAGCTGAAGAAGCATTTGTGTACATAAAACAGGCCCTTGTAAGTGCTGGAGTGTTAAAGCTGCCAGACTATCAGAAGCCTTTTGAGCAGGTCGTGGATTGCAAGGGTGACTTTATGACTTCAGTTTTATTGCAGAAGCACGGAGATAAGAGGCAGCCAGTGGCCTACTACTCCCACAAGCTAGATCCCGTAGCTTGTGCACTCCCACCATGCGTTAAAGCAGTGGTGGCAGCATCTGAGGCAGTAAAAGCCTCCGCAGGAGTGGTGCTATATCATGAGCTAACTTTGCTAGTTCCACATGCAGTGTCAATACTGCTGCTACAAAGTAAGATAGCGTTCCTGTCGCCCGCACGTCATCTTTCCTGCATGGCAGTGTTGCTGTCTCAGCCGAATCTGACGATTCGTCGCTGCACGACCTTAAACCCAGCGACGCTGCTACCCACCGCAGAAGAGGGACACCAGCACAACTGCCTGGATGAGGTCTCCATTACGGTCCTGCCGCGACCAGATCTTAGTGATGTCGCGTTGACTACAGGACGGATACTCTTTGTGGATGGATCATCGAGAAAGGATGACTGTGGACGCACTAGAACTGCCTATGCAGTAGTCACAGCAACCGAGGTGGTGGAGGCGAAATCACTTCCCTCCTCCTATTCTGCTCAAGCTGCAGAACTCGTCGCACTCACACGTGCCTGTGAACTAAGCAAAGGACAAGATGTTACCATATATACAGATAGTCAATATGCATTTTCCACGTTGTTTGTGTTTGCTCAACAATGGAATTTGAGAGGGATGAAAACGTCGACGGGCAAACCGGTCATGCATGCAGAACTGTTAAAAAAGTTATTGGCAGCAGTACAGCAGCCACGTAAAATAGCTGTATGTAAATGCACTGCACATACTAACAACACAGACGCAGTCTCACAAGGCAATGCCTTTGCTGACAGAGCCGCAAAGGCTGCAGCAAATAACAACACACTTCTTGATAATGGTGAGGAAGAATCATTTAGCCTAGAACCTGCAGATAATGATATTCTAAAAGAAATGCAACAAAGTGCTCCAGAAAAGGAAAAGGCCACGTGGAAGAAGCGAGGAGCCAAACTGGATGATAAAGGACTATTAACCATAGGAAACAAACCAATCCTTCCCCGGAATATGCATAAATGGGCAGCATTAGTGAGCCATGGGCCATGCCATGTCTCAACAGGAGGGATGGTACAGATGGTTAATGAACATTATTACACTATAGGATTTCATACCTACTTAAAAAATTTTTGTTCACAATGTGTTATTTGTGTAAAACACAGCCCACAGGGAGCCCTTAAGGCCCCTGCAGGCACTACACCATTACCAAATCATCCATTTCACACAGTTTTTCTAGATTTTATTCAGCTAACACCATGTGAAGGTAAACAATATTGTCTAGTAGTGTTAGATGGATTTACTAGGTGGGTGGAAATTTTCCCCACGGCAAAAGCAGATGCACTGACAGTAGCAAAAGTCCTATGTAGAGAAATCATTCCCAGGTTTGGCATCCCGAAGGTCATCTGGAGCGACAATGGAAGCCATTTTGTAAATGAGATAGTGAAAACTGTAGGAGTAACTTTGGGCATTGATTTGAAGAATCACTGCGCATACCACCCTCAGAGTGCAGGGTTGGTTGAAAGAGTCAATGGTACTATTAAGAACAGACTGAAGAAATGTATGGACGAGACAGGAAAGAACTGGATGTTTTGTCTCGACCTGGTGAAATTATGGATGCACATAACACCACACAAGAAAACAGGCATCACACCCTTTGAAGCATTATATGGGCGGCCTTATTGCCTACCATACTTTGCAACAACAAATGAGTTAGAACATGTTGAGGAAACAATAGCAGATTATCTGAAAAAAGTGTTACTTAACCGATGTGTGAATACAGTAAATGTTCTGCCTAGTCCTGTGTCTTCCACAGATTCCACCCCCCAGGTACCCATTCAACCGGGCGACTACGTGTGGGTGAAGAAGTTTGTGCGGAAGAGGTGGAACACGCCTAGATGGGAAGGTCCTTATCAAGTACAGCTGACCACAAAGACTGCAGTTCGAGTGGACGGGAAACTGTCGTGGATACACCTTTCCCATTGTAAGAGACAGAAAATTCTTCCAGGTGAAGGCGAGGGAGCAGTGGCGGACTGTCCGTAAACGGCTGACGGCCTGTATAGGTCCAGCAACGGCTGAACCCCGTCGGAACCTGTGAAGAGGATCTAAAAGGAAATGAAGTTGTTCTTCCTAATTGTGGTGAGTGCTGTGACGGCAGGACTCGTGAGTTTTGGCCTTTGGAACTTCCGACAGGAGGGAGGTAATCAGGGACAGAAAGAGGCTAGTACCTCTTGTTCGGGGTTGCATTGGCCGGCTCGTGGGATCAGTTGTTACTAGTACTTTGCTGCAGGTGGAAGAACAATCTCTACTGGACGACGATGAAGAGGAATCGGAAGAAGAATGGATCAATGTAATACAAGATGTAAAAGAAATGTTCAAGATGTCTTAAGCTGTATACATGTTGAATTCTGAATGTAAGAATGTGTTTCTAGGAAAATGACGTAATGCATTGAAATTTCATGAAAATGTAAAGATGTAATACTGATGATGAAAATCTAGACGCATTTAACGATAAACAGGAGGGAAATGTGAGAAGGATTATTGTTATTGTTGTTATTAGTATTATCTTTAAATGCTATTGTATGTAGACTTTGAGTGTTTGAGGAATGTTGATAGGAAAGGAAGAACATGAGAGTGTCGTAAAAGTGCTGAAGCTGCTTACTATCAAGCTCAGCACTCAGACGTATCCTGTTGGTCAGGATTAGAGAAGTTTGTAAAGATGTCAGAAGACAATGAATTATGAGATCCTGTTTAGACACCCATTCTGTTTGCACCAATAAAAGAGGTGAGCGAGCAGCAGACGGACGGAGTTGACAGAGGAAGCTTGAACTGCTGCTCGGCTCCCCCTTTGCAAAGGACTCCAGTTGTTTGCGTGGTTACTCTGAGTCTAGTGAACGAACAGCGCGGGTGATCAAAACTTCATCCTCACAAACCCTAACCCGCGAACCAACCCTAACCCTCTAACCAACCCTAACCCTCTAACCCAACCCTAACCTCTAACCTAACCCTAACCCTCTAACCCTAACCCTCTAACCCAACCCTAACCCTAACCCTCTAACCCTAACCCTCTAACCTAACCCTAACCTAACCCTAACCCTCTAACCTAACCCTCTAACCCTCTAACCCTAACCCTCTAACCCTAACCCTCTAACCTAACCCTAACCTCTAACCCTAACCTCTAACCCTAACCCTCTAACCTAACCCTAACCCTCTAACCCTACCTAACCCTCTAACCTAACCCTAACCCTCTAACCTAACCCTAACTAACCCTCTACCCTAACCCTCTAACCTAACCCTAACCCTAACCCAACCCTAACCCTAACCTCTAACCCTACCCCCTACCCTAACCCTCTAACCCTAACCCCCTACCCTAACCCTCTACCCTAACCCTCTAACCCAACCCTAACCCTCTAACCTAACCCTCTAACCCTAACCCTCTAACCTAACCTAACCTAACCCTAACCTCTAACCTAACCCTCTAACCTAACCCTAACCCTCTAACCCTAACCCTCTAACCTAACCCTAACCCTACCCTCTAACCCTAACCCTCTAACCCAACCCAACCTAACCCTAACCCTCTAACCCTAACCCTAAGCCTCTAACCTAACCCTAACCTAACCCTCTAACCCTAACCTAACCCTAACCCTAACCCAACCCTAACCCTAACCCTAAGCCTCTAACCTAACCCTAACCTAACCCTCTAACCCTAACCCCCTACCCTAACCCTCTAACCCTAACCCTCTAACCCAACCCTAACCCTCTAACCTAACCCTCTAACCCTAACCCTCTAACTAACCCTAACCCTCTAACCTAACCCTAACCCTCTAACCTAACCCTAACCCTCTAACCCTAACCCTCTAACCTAACCCTAACCCCCTCTAACCCTAACCCTCTAACCCAACCCTACCCTCTAACCCTAACCCTCTAACCCTAACCCTAAGCCTCTAACCTAACCCTAACCTAACCTCTAACCCTAACCCAAGCCTCTAACCTAACCCTAACCTAACCCTCTAACCCTAACCTAACCCTCTAACCCTAACCCTAACCCTAACCCTAACCCTAACCCTAACCCTAACCCTAACCCTAACCCTAACCCTAAGCCTCTAACCTAACCCTACCTAACCCTCTAACCCTAACCCTAAGCCTCTAACCTAACCCCCTAACCTAACCCTAACCTTCGAGGTTCTGCTGTACATGACGATGCTCGAGTCTCACTGTGATCTGCTGTTAGATTTAACATCTGGAGACAAGTGTGATGGCTGGAATCCCTCCGAATTTAGATTCATGTGAGGTTTTACAGCCAGTCATTCAGCATCCAGGGACGCCGTCCCGTTACCGACCACACTATTACATGCCAGATCGGAACCAGAACCCAGGATGCACTCTCAAACCAGGGTACCAAAGCAAACACATGAAATCTGAAAGCTAATATATGGAGAGCAAACTAGAGCACGAGATGGAAAGAACTGATTCAAAATAGTCAAAAACGTTTTTGACTATTTTGAATCACCCTAAAAAAGAGTTTAGCATCACACAAAGTTTCAGTTTGATTTATTTTAGTGTCTGAGAATTTAAAATACTAACAGTAATAATAACAAACTGTAAAATCATTAAGAATTGATCAGCAGCACCCTAATAAATTAATGATTTATAGGGCAAAAGTGCTGAACGCACCTTCAACAGCGACTGTTTCTCCCCACACAGACTGCAGCGCCATCTGCTGGACGCTTTCTTCACCTGAAAAACAACACAAAGATTGAATTTTTGGAGAACTTTTGCTTTTAGAGAATCCTGCTGGACTTCCTTTAGTTTAAGATGCTTCAGCTCTGACCCAAGAAGCTGCTTCAGTTCTAAACTAACTGGTGGAATCCCAGAGTTCTACATCCTGTACTGGCCTCCATTAACAAAGGGTGGGGGGGGGGTTGTGACTCTGTGGAGGAATCCCAGTCCAGCACTGGGAGCAGCAACTGGTGGTGAAGCTTCCTCCTGTCTTTACTGAAGCTTTTCCCAGTTTAACAAAGACGCTTCTTTTACTCCTCTTTTCATCCATCTTTCTTCTTTGGCCAAATCATGAACCTTGTCGTCTTCAGAGGAGCGTCTTTTAGGGATAGACGGAGGCTGAATCCAGTGTTGGTCCACGCGTGCACAGTGGCTGTTTGGTGCCACTGACTCACTGAGCTCTGGAGCTTCCTCGCTGCTCCAGAGAGCATCAACCTCATCAGAGCTTCCTCACTGCTCCAGAGAGCATCAACCTCATCAGAGCTTCCTCACTGCTCCAGAGAGCATCAACCTCATCAGAGCTTCCTCGCTGCTCCAGAGAGCATCAACCTCATCAGAGCTTCCTCGCTGCTCCAGAGAGCATCAACCTCATCAGAGCTTCCTCGCTGCTCCAGAGAGCATCAACCTCATCAGAGCTTCCTCGCTGCTCCAGAGAGCATCAACCTCATCAGAGCTTCCTCACTGCTCCAGAGAGCATCAACCTCATCAGCTCTGGAGCTTCCTCAGTGCTCCAGAGAGCATCAACCTCATCAGAGCTTCCTCGCTGCTCCAGAGAGCATCAACCTCATCAGAGCTTCCTCACTGCTCCAGAGAGCATCAACCTCATCAGCTCTGGAGCTCCCTCAGTGCTCCAGAGAGCATCAACCTCATCAGAGCTTCCTCAGTGCTCCAGAGAGCATCAACCTCATCAGAGCTTCCTCGCTGCTCCAGAGAGCATCAACCTCATCAGAGCTTCCTCGCTGCTCCAGAGAGCATCAACCTCATCAGAGCTTCCTCGCTGCTCCAGAGAGCATCAACCTCATCAGAGCTTCCTCGCTGCTCCAGAGAGCATCAACCTCATCAGAGCTTCCGGAGCTTCCTCAGTGCTCCAGAGAGCATCAACCTCATCAGAGCTTCCGGAGCTTCCTCACTGCTCCAGAGAGCATCAACCTCATCAGAGCTTCCGGAGCTTCTCAGTGCTCCAGAGAGCATCAACCTCATCAGAGCTTCCGGAGCTTCCTCACTGCTCCAGAGAGCATCAACCTCATCAGAGCTTCCGGAGCTTCCTCAGTGCTCCAGAGAGCATCAACCTCATCAGAGCTTCCTCAGTGCTCCAGAGAGCATCAACCTCATCAGAGCTTCCTCAGTGCTCCAGAGAGCATCAACCTCATCAGAGCTTCCTCAGTGCTCCAGAGAGAGCATCAACCTCATCAGAACTTCCTCGCTGCTCCAGAGAGCATCAACCTCATCAGAGCTTCCTCGCTGCTCCAGAGAGCATCAACCTCATCAGAGCTTCCTCGCTGCTCCAGAGAGCATCAACCTCATCAGAGCTTCCTCACTGCTCCAGAGAGCATCAACCTCATCAGCTCTGGAGCTTCCTCAGTGCTCCAGAGAGCATCAACCTCATCAGAGCTTCCTCGCTGCTCCAGAGAGCATCAACCTCATCAGAGCTTCCTCACTGCTCCAGAGAGCATCAACCTCATCAGAGCTTCCTCACTGCTCCAGAGAGCATCAACCTCATCAGCTCTGGAGCTTCCTCAGTGCTCCAGAGAGCATCAACCTCATCAGAGCTTCCTCAGTGCTCCAGAGAGCATCAACCTCATCAGAGCTTCCTCAGTGCTCCAGAGAGCATCAACCTCATCAGAGCTTCCTCGCTGCTCCAGAGAGCATCAACCTCATCAGAGCTTCCTCGCTGCTCCAGAGAGCATCAACCTCATCAGAGCTTCCTCGCTGCTCCAGAGAGCATCAACCTCATCAGAGCTTCCTCACTGCTCCAGAGAGCATCAACCTCATCAGAGCTTCCTTACTGCTCCAGAGAGCATCAACCTCATCAGAGCTTCCTCAGTGCTCCAGAGAGCATCAACCTCATCAGAGCTTCCTCGCGCTCCAGAGAGCATCAACCTCATCAGAGCTTCCTCGCGGCTCCAGAGAGCATCAACCTCATCAGAGCTTCCTCGCTGCTCCAGAGAGCATCAACCTCATCAGAGCTTCCTCGCTGCTCCAGAGAGCATCAACCTCATCAGAGCTTCCTCGCTGCTCCAGAGAGCATCAACCTCATCAGAGCTTCCTCGCGGCTCCAGAGAGCATCAACCTCATCAGAGCTTCTCGCTGCTCCAGAGAGCATCAACCTCATCAGAGCTTCCTCGCTGGCTCCAGAGAGCATCAACCTCATCAGAGCTTCCTCACTGCTCCAGACCATCAACCTCATCAGAGCTTCCTCGCTGCTCCAGAGAGCATCAACCTCATCAGAGCTTCCTCGCTGCTCCAGAGACATCAACCTCATCAGAGCTTCCTCGTGCTCCAGAGAGCATCAACCTCATCAGAGCTTCCTCAGTGCTCCAGAGAGCATCAACCTCATCAGAGCTTCCTCACTGTTCTACATCAGGTCTACATCAGACTTTAATGTATAGATTATCTTGAGGCCTGAGGTGGAATCATCCTGTGATAACAAGGAATTTCACAAAAAGCTACGTCACTATCTTACTTTTTTCATTGTGACTAAATGCTTTTTAATTCATTTCTTTCTGTCCTAAATCAGTCTAATGAGTTGGTTCTCTTAATGAAGCATTTACCGTAATGCCTCGTGTACAGGGGCTCGGAAAATCGCGTTGGTTGGATCCTTATTTTATTAGCAAAAATCCTGAATGTTCAGGTCTGCCGACCAGTAGAGAACCCAATTTTCTATCTGTGAAAGTACTGAAAAGCCACATTTCACTGGCTTTTATTTCGCATACGTCCCATTTGGAGCAGGTCCATAACCACTATACCTAAACAGGTCAACTTTGGGCTAACTCCGTTCTGTACTAAATAATAATCTATACAGAAGCAATGGTTGTAAAAACTGTTGCTTTCCAGTGTTACTATAAAATGCAGTCTTGAACGCGTATAACAGTAAAAATAGATGTTTGGGAACTGCGAAGACTGACGTGTATGTTAACTATAAATGACAGTTAAGTTAGCATGAGCCGTTAGCCGTTAGCTCGTGGTCACCTGATGAACCTGGAACGTTCGGCAGGAAAAACAAAGCACGACGTGGAACTCCTGAACCATGACGCTCAGACGAAATGGCTTCGGTTCGGGTTCGGTTCTTGTTCTGCTCCGTCCGAGTTTCTCCGGCTCAAATATCCCGGGTCCGCTCGTCACTAACACGTCACCACGGAAGGAGCCCCGCCAGGTGTTCATTAAAGTCCAAGATTGGCGGCTATTGGTTTATAAGTTAGGGTTAGTTAGGGTTAGGGTTAGTCTTTGTAAGTTACCATACTGTGAACATCTTGTTAAACAAAAAACAGATTTTTCAAATAGCATTGAATCAGGTTGGTTTAAAATCCGCTCTTAATGATTCTCCCAGGTCAGCAGTCACCTGGGTTGGTGAAGAAACTGGAAGAACCTGTCATCAAGGTTGTGACCCGTCTGGTGGGATACATGTGTGTCACATGACTGGGATACATGTCTGGGATACATGTGTGTCACATGACTGGGATACATGTCTGGGATACATGTGTGTCACATGACTGGGATACATGTCTGGGATACATGTGTGTCACATGACTGGGATACAGGTGTGTCACATGTCTGGGATACATGTGTGTCACATGACTGGGATACATGTCTGGGATACATGTGTGTCACATGACTGGGATACATGTCTGGGATACAGGTGTGTCACATGACTGGGATACATGTCTGGGATACAGGTGTGTCACATGTCTGACATGTTATATACTAGTTGTGGTAAAGGTCACCACCTGGTCCAAGGCCCATAGAAACCACTCCTGTGTGCCCATCAGGTGAGTTGTTGAGGTCACATGACCCAGGAGATCCAGGTGTGAATGCGTGTTTCATTGAACAGGAAACAAAATATAAAGTATGAATGAAAAAGGAACCATGAATTTCCTTGAAAAATGATTTAAATTACACTGAATATTGATATTTAATTGTGACATTTGAAAAACTGCTGGTTTCACATAAGTAGCACAATAACTTGATTTACTCGGTTACAGATCGATTCTTAGTCTATGAATCCTGAAGCATCAACCACACCAGCATGTTAGGATTTAATAAAGTGGTAAAAGTAGAAAAAGCATTTCATCAGAAACAAATATGGTTCTGATTCTCTTAATCAGTAACAATAAAATTAAATTCATTTATCATATTGTTTATTAATACAGAGCAATAATTGACGATAAAATGGATTTAAAAGCAGAAACAAACATCTTCCACAGGGTGATAGCATCAGAAAGAGGAAGGACACGTGAAGCTTATCAAAATGAAAGTATCACGCTGAAGCATACGGAGGATGAGCAACCAATCAATCATCTAATGAACGATGAGGCTGAAGCTGTGATTACAGTCCAGTCCAAAGAGCACCAGTCCTTTAACTCAGCTTGGTTCACCTTTGTTCTGCTTCTGGATATCTCATTAATTAATTACCCTCAAGAACACTGACAGCAAAAACTCCAATGGTAACAAAAAATACAGAAATGTTTCAAAAACCAGTGTGAAGAGAAGTCTTTCAAAAGACTCTGACGGACGTAAAAATCAGTCGACGCTGCTGCAATAGTGACTTTGCTTTTCTTGTAAATGATCAGATTTAATTGCTTTTAAAGTACTGTTCATCTGACACAAATGGGCAAACAGGTGTTTTTACATTGAATATAGAAGTTTGACCATTGCAATTTTAACGTTTGTGTCAGTACCAAGTGATTTATCTTAACAGGACTTAAACCAGGTGATTTGCAGCTTAATTCTGCGTTTGGGTTTCAGGCCCACAGTCTCACTGAGGAACCGTCTCTGCAGCCCCTCAGGGCCCCTCAGGGCCCCTCAGGGCCCCTCAGGGGTCAGAACATGGGAAGGAGGCGAGTCAGTGAGCTTGCTGAGTGAGTTCCTGGTCAGAGCTTATTTGGCGCTCTATTACCCGTTGAGCCTTACATACTTCCACCTTGCTTTGGATGTCCCGCTTCCTTTCAAAATAGTCAACAAGTGGCGGCTCTGTCAGCAGCGAAGCCAGCACCTGTTCAAAAGTGATGGACCAATCAGCATCCAGCACGCTGCCCTGCCGCTGCTCTATTCCACCAGCCAACAGAGCGTCTTCAGAGAGGTCCTCGCGCTGCAGCGGGCCCGAGCTCCCGCTTGGATGTGACAGCACAGGCATGTTACCTTTGTCCTGCTCATTGGGGGCTGCTGTGTCTGCTGCCTCCTGACACACCTGAGGCTCACCTGACTCAACCCCACTGTGGGCCTCCTCTACCCCGGGTACAGTGGGCGGAGTCTGAATATCAGCACCATCCGTCTTCTTGCTGCCATTGTGAAACTTCTTGCCAACCTCACCAATACGTAGCAGAAGGCTCGCCACAGTGGCGATGGAATGGTACAGGTGCTGCTCCTCAGGTTCCTCACTGAACATGTTGTACAGAGTCTTACAAAGGTCGATAAACTGCTCCTATAGGTGGGACAGTTAACGGACAGGTGTGAGACAAACACAGGGCCAAGCAGGTCAAGAAAGGGGCCTGGGCCTCACCTGGTTCATCCTCGGCAGGTCTTTGATGGTCTCAGGCCTGGGCTCCTTTTCCATGGCCCACATTCTCAGGTAGTACCTGTAGTCCTTTACCTTGTCTAAAACAACAGAGAGATGCATCATAGTGACAGTGAAGCGACTCAAACAAGAAAACCCTAACCCTTTGGGATGTGATCTAATGTCTCAAGAGTGACCACAGTCATGACAAAATGAACAAAAGCAAAGAGATTTCCATCTTATTTGAGTAGGTTTGTTCTCTAACCCTAACTCTAACAACAAATGAGGGACCTTCCACCGTGACATGTGGAGGAAGCCAGCGTCCTTCTGCAGAACCAACCAAACCTTTGATTAGAGGTGACATCAAAATGGCAACGAAAAGCATGAGAGAAGTTTCATCATGCTCGATTCCCAGCCCATGATTTGAAATTTAAACAGGTAAGATTATTCAGGAATTTTAAGGAGGCTCTGCATTGTGGGATTTTTCCTAAACTTTGTCCTTGATTGATGCAACATCTGATCACAAAGTTCTTAAAGGTAGACGGGTCCATTGTGCAGCCTTATCTCCACAGTCATTGTCCCAGTGTCAGACTGGTGCTCACATATCCATCATTTACCTTTTTTCTCCTCAGCGTCGACACCTTTGTCCTTCCCCACATTACCTGCACACAAACAGGATAAATTAACTGAAGTTTGGTTTCCAGTTGTGAGGCTGTGACCAGGTCTCATTTCAGGACACTTGTACTAACCCTAACCCTAACTAACCCTAACTCTAACCCTAACACTAGCTAACCCTAATGCTAACCCTAACACTAGCTAACCCTAACTAACGCTAACCCTAGCTATCCCTAACTCTATCCCCAACCCTAACCCTAGCTAACCCTAACTCTAACCTAACCCTAACTAACCCTAATGCCACAACCCTAACTAACCCTAACCCTAACTAACCCTATAAATGACCGGCTGAATACATGGAGAACGGCTCTCCTTCCTCTCTGTTGTTCCACCGTCTCGTCTCTAAGATTCTCTGAGGCTTCCTAAAAGTCTTCCCCTAACCCTAACTAACCCTAACCCTAACTAACCCTAACCCTCTTCACAGTTTACCACCTGAGGAGCTTCTTAAGAGCTTTTGTGAATAACTTTCATCTTACCAAGAGAAATTGTAATGAAAAACTCAAAGATTCAAGGACCGTTTAAGAGTTTTCTTAGAACAACATCCTAACGAGACGAGCTGCTTCCTCCCAGCTTTACGAACAGGTGTCAAACAGCGTAGTGACATCACTATGTGGGCGGGGCCAGAAGAGCAACAATGGTGACAACTGACGTACAAACCTGATGTCACTCCTTGCCTTCCTTCAGAGTCCGGATCTGACAGGAGGAAGGATTCTGGAAACAAATGTTAGAAAAGAGGAAAAGGAAGTAAAGACATGTGGGATCACGTGAGAGAGAGCTAATAAATGTGTTAATCAGGTTATCGTGCAAATCAGACCAATTGTCAGTATCGTGTGAGTGTTTATATCAATTCAATTCAACCATTTCATTTATCCCCTAAGGACAAAAGATACAGGAGTAGCACACAATCCAGCTTTGGTACAGCAGCACCAGCAACACTGAGGAAAAACTGCGTTTTTACCTTGTGGAATAGTGGCAGCGAAGAAGTTTGTTGCATCCAGTGCAGACTCTGTCTCTTCAGGACAGAACGCTACAACAGAGAGAAAAGAAGGAAACACTCCATTTGGGAAGTGAAAGCTCACGCCGACTATACCCACATGTGTGACTTTACCTTGTGGGAGATGGAGCTTGTACAGAAGTTTGAGTTTCTCGGTCATATCTCCATGATACATCCCACCTGCATTGACAAAATAGACCTCATCTATCCGTCTTCTACAGGCTCATGGGGGAAGGCAGGAGGGAACCCCCTGGAGGGTCGCAGAGTGAGGATACAATCGATCCTCTACACCCACATTACTATCTAAACCCGGGTTTTATCACCATTATCACCACCAGCACAACTTCATCACGTCATGCTGGATGTTGCGCAACAAAGCAGCCAGTCACTGATTCAGGGTGGGGCGGCGGGAGCTCCTTCTGTAGGGGACTGGGCTGAGGAGCACACCTCTCCGTACATGCCCCTGTTCTGGTAGTGGGAGGAGGTGCCAGGACACCTTCAGTGGATCGTCCAGGTACCCTTGAGCAAGGTACGAAACTCCGAAATGCTCACGTACTGTAGGGCGTGGCAATGAGCTGGGGACTAGGTTAGAGCCTCAGGCAGGGACAGACTCCAGCCCCTGAGGAAGGATTCAGCGAGGCCTTTTTCAGGAGCACTGCAGTTATCCTCCTTTTTAAGATGCAACTTTGCCACCTTTCAAAAGCATGAGAGCTTATTGTATCCACCACGTAGGTCGTGACATCACACCCGAGCCGGTCTCTGGCAATGTGCACGCTGCCGAATGCTTATGACAAATGCTTATGACAAATGCTTATGACAAATGCCGGGTTTACACACGTGTAAAAAAAAATCATGTTCACCCATGTGGGCTGTTAGAACAGAACCTGAGTACTAAAATAATCACAAACCAGGAGGGATGCGGACTCACTTAGGCCAGTGATGAACTCCTTAAAGTTAACCAGTCCGTCCTGGTTCTGGTCCAGGAGTCTGAAGAGGCGGGCTGACAATGTTAAAGTATGGCTGCTGCAAACCCAGGGAGCCAGGGCAGAAAACAGCTGGGCAAACTGGCCAGAGTCGATGCGGTACTGCTCCAGGTATGGCAGACTGGGGTCGTGGCGTTCGGAGGCAGAACTGCAGGAGCCCCAGTAGCAGCTCGTCATGTGTTTGGCCTGAAGAACCAGGAGGGAGCACGTGTGTTAGAGTGGTTCTGGAGGACCAACAATGACAGTACAATGAACAATATAGTCTTTTTATGGAATTTAGGCCGATAAACAAGGTTCACTTTGAGTTTTATATGATGTGCTTCCAAATGATGCCAGAATTTGTTTCCTCGTGCAGGATTTACTTCTGTCATTCACACGATTTTGTCTTTTTCTAAATATAAAAGAGATATTTATTGCTAATTAAAAGCAGAGTACAAAATAGTGTTGTCCTTTTACACTCCATTCAGACTCGGGTTGTTTCTGTCTGTATCTGCATCAGACACACCTGCAATGATTCTCTTTCTTTAGATCAGTTGGTCACATGACAGCTGCTCAACTCTTTACTAACAGCAGGTGACGAGCCTGAAGTTCCTTTACCTTAAAGAGACAGAACAGGTCCTCCAGCTCCTCTATACTGAAGGCCGATTCGGTCATCATTGCTCGAACCTACACGTGTACATACAAAAAAGTACACACACACACACACACACACACACACACACACACACTATGACATCAAATTCAGTTTGACTACCAAGTTAACTGTGCAAAGTTCAAAGCTGTTTTTAACAAAAATGGCAGAGCGGTGTCACCCACCACACTCCTCTTGGCAGTGTCCTCCAGTGACTGAATGACCTTTAACCTTTGCTTGAACCTCATCTGCTCAATGACATCGGAATGTAACGAGCCAAATCTCTGTTGAGAGAAGAGAAAGGGTCACGACATTTAAAGGGAGATAGGCTGAAGCATGCCAGCGGAACTCTCCGACCTCGTAAGATGATTTAATAAGGCTGAAGATGTCAATCTCAGCTGGAGGATCCTCTCCACTAGTCAGACGGGCATGCAGGTGAGGGATGGGTGGAGCTGCTGTCTGTTTGTTTACGACATTATCCAGGTACCTAAAAAGACACACATCCCCAACAGCCTTATGGGCAGGACTGCCAACCAGTTCACTCAGACCCAATCTGGACTCTTACCTGCCCAGGATGGTCATGGCTTCCCCTTCATCACTGCAGGACAATAGAGCATCCATATTAGCATGAAGCACAGCCAGCGCCACCTACTGACACATTCAGAAACAAGGAGCAGCAGGGTTATAGAGCAGAGTGCACACACGTGAGCAGATAAACATGATTGTGCAATAATAATAAAGTAGAATACAGTTCTTCTGACCTGAAAGATAACCTTGATGCCCTCATAGAAGAAGCAATCAACCAGGATGACGGCGCTGTCAAACGGCATCACCGACAGGAAAAGAGTGAGGAACCAGGACAAGCTGATGGTGGAGATGACTCCAAGATCCTGCA
This sequence comes from Takifugu flavidus, assembly GCF_003711565.1. Taxonomy (NCBI): domain Eukaryota; kingdom Metazoa; phylum Chordata; class Actinopteri; order Tetraodontiformes; family Tetraodontidae; genus Takifugu; species Takifugu flavidus. The sequence goes on along the minus strand of NC_079528.1, from coordinate 9,410,309 downwards.
TGTGTTCATACAGCAAAGGGAGGGAGGCCCGAGTCAGATCCTCAAAAACTCCCTGATCCACCAGGGCACCTACAGGACAAAAACACATCAGACCACAGAAAGCCATCCCATAATCCTGATGTGCATATAACATTGTGTGCGAGGGTCCCTAATTCAATCTCCCATCATTCTAATAAAGTGGAGCCGCAATCCCAAAATGCATCATGGAAAACAGCGTTATGTCAGGGGGTCTGAAGAAATCTGTCAGAACCTCCAGCTGATCCAAAACACTGCAGCCAGAGAGGTCACATGACTGTGCTGGCTTCTCTTAATCCCAGGACATACTTGAAACTCCTTCTCCCAACCTACGAGGTCCTTAGAGGTCCAGATCCATTACATCTGGAGAGGCGGACAGCACCAGATCAGCACGGGTCACTCTCAGAGTGCTGGTTTGCTGCTGGTTCCTGAACCTTTGGCAGGCGAATGGGAGCCCAAGTCTTTAGCTGTCAGGACCCCCTGCTGTGGAACCAGCTCCCTGTCAAGAACGTCACTACCATCCATGAGGAGCTCCGCCTTCACCACTGCAGGAGGAGGCCGACAGGCCAGTAACCACGTGTTTCAGGAGCATGCAGCGCAGCTTCAGGGTTCGGACCTCCACATTTAGGAGCAGCTTTATTCTTCTGGCCACAAACACACCAATATCCCAGCAGTCATGTCTGCCCAGCAACACTGCTACGGTTGCACATTGGGTGTATACGTGCACGCGTTGCACTTCTCACCTTTGTTTACTTCCACTGCTCTCGTCATATTTAAGTGGAGACCTAAGAATTGAACTGGCAGTGATTGTGCACATGACAAACCCACCACAGTGTTTACGTCCAAAGGTGTTGGTGGGAGACATCAATATATGGTGGATCCATGTTAAGGGTTAAAGACAGACGAGAGTTGGTACTGACCTACAACTCTGGTGTTGTAATAGTCGGGCAACATGCGCTCACAAAGTGCCACTAAGAGCCAGAAAGCGTCTTCCTCCGGACAATAGAGCAACAGGACGGAGGTGACGATGTTCATCGCCTGAAGCCAAATATAGAAGCATTTTACCAATCCATCATGCTGGAATGCACAGATCCAGGAGTGGTAGGGTTAGGGTTAGGGTTGGGGCTCACCTGGCAGTATCCAATGCCGGGGTTCCGGTGAGCATAGGCTGTGAGGACTCGACGCAACGCTGCAATCCCATTTTCATTCTGGAAGGCATGGTGCTCCGGCATGGAACGATGAAGGTCGCGCTCGATCTCCTCTGTTGCTAAAGAACATTGACCCATAGCCTGCTCAACCAAGTCACCATAGTAACCACGGTGGGTGTCCATTTCATTCTGTGCTCCTGGGTAGACAGGTGGACTGCTTTAAGTAAGTAGCATTAGCAATTGAAGTCCCTTTGGACAAACAAATGATCACTGACCAGAGAACAGAAGCCACAGTTCTCCTCTTAGGAGCTCCGGGATCCCATTCAGGACAAGTTCTCTGGTTCTTGAGGTTCGGTACATACACACCCCGCGGCCAAACTCGGAGAAATGGATGTTCCATGCTTCCACCTTCATCTTTTCTTTCATCTGCAGGAGGACAAGTTGTCTGATCACGCACTTCTAACACCCAGTTACAAGGTAATCTCTTCCAAAACATCTCAGCTTTCAAATAAAAGAACATACAACCAAATCTTTGTGGAATATTGATTAAAATGGCTTAGTTCATTTTTCCCATAAATGTGTAAGCATTTTTATTTCTTGCTCCAGGTTAGTTTTTTAGTTATCGCTGAATTCTAAGCTCAGTTTGTAGAGGATCAGCTCCTCATCACGACCGACGTGGATCAGCTCCTCATCACCACTGACGTGGATCAGCTCCTCATCACCACTGACGTGGATCAGCTCCTCATCACCACTGACGTGGATCAGCTCCTCATCACCACTGACGTGGATCAGCTCCTCATCACGACTGACGTGGATCAGCTCCTCATCACGACTGACGTGGATCAGCTCCTCATCACCACTGACGTGGATCAGCTCCTCATCACAACTGACGTGGATCAGCTCCTCATCACAACTGACGTGGATCAGCTCCTCATCACCACTGACGTGGATCAGCTCCTCATCACGACTGACGTGGATCAGCTCCTCATCACCACTGACGTGGATCAGCTCCTCATCACCACTGACGTGGATCAGCTCCTCATCACCACTGACGTGGATCAGCTCCTCATCACGACCGACGTGGATCAGCTCCTCATCACGACTGACGTGGATCAGCTCCTCATCACCACCGACGTGGATCAGCTCCTCATCACCACCGACGTGGATCAGCTCCTCATCACCACTGACGTGGATCAGCTCATCACGACTGACGTGGATCAGCTCCTCATCACCACTGACGTGGATCAGCTCCTCATCACCACTGACGTGGTCTCCTTCTCAAGATCAGCCTTCATGGAGTTCAACACAGCAGCCAAACTAGACCCTCATTGGATAAACGCTGCTAGGGTTAGGGTTAGGGTTAGTCTGCTAGTCTCGGCACGGATGTGCATCTCTGGGAGTCAGCAGAGCAGTGGGCGGGGCTGGAGGCTGAGCTTTCTGCATGCTGATTGGTCTAAATGCAAAATCCCAGTTTGATTGACAGTGAATTTTAACCACACAAAGACAGAGGACCCTCGGACCAGTTCAGTCCCTTTGTGGATCTTAGAGGAGTCCAGAGACAAACTGCAGCTCATTAATTTATATGTGCTTGGTGATTTATCCCATTTACAATAAAATGCATTATAAATACAACACAATGTTAGTCCCTTTCTTTAGTATAACACTCTCCTGTCCTGGTTTAATATCTTTCAGAGTTGAGTAAAGTGGCTTTAGTTAGTTCGTTGGCAGCAGAGCAGCCAGCAAGCTGCACATTTTGGCAGCCAGTTCTAAAACTGTCCACCTGATTTGGTTGATAGTCAACATTATGATGAGGAACTTAGAATTGGTCAAAGCCTTGGAAAAGATGCCTTTATGGCCATATTGAATTTACCTATAAATACAGGGAAACATTTTATATTGAGACTGAAAAGAAGCCTCCCATCTCTCCGATACTGGCAGCTGCCACTGGTCTTTGGAATGTGGTGCTTAACCTGTTCAGGTGTTCTCTACCCCCCCCAGTAAAATAGTGGTTCTTACAGCTTTGGGGCCCAGGTCCTCCGCAACATTCTGGTGGTAGAGCTGCAGCAGACTGTGGCGTGCGGTAGGCAGGTCTGGGTGGTAATGATGCCTCCTCTGAGTACACTCATAACCAGCACATGAAGCCATATTGGTTGGCGCCTGAAGACCGAAAGAACACATCATATATACGGAATCAGACCAGAGAACACTTCAGTCTAACAGCTGCTACCAGAGTCCTCAGTGGTTGCATTTTATTCATTTAAAGAACCTGCAGACTAGCTTTCATCTGTCATACGATAGCAACATCAGAGCAAACTTTTAGAATAGTGACACACCGATTGACCGGTCAGAGACAGTGGACCAGTGTCGCTACTGTCAGGAGTTCGCTGCAGGAAGTCTGAGATGCGCTGGACCAAGAAGTCTCTGTCTTTCAGGTTTGCAAATAGGAAATTCATCTTGTTCTTAGTGCTGATGGAAACAGGGCAGGGCAAGACACTGCTGCTGTCTGCCTTCTCCACAATGGACACCTGTGGAATACATTTTGGATGACCTCAGGTCCTCATGTTCTCCGTGAAAATGCTCTGGTGTCACAGGTCACTGCACGGTGTTTACCTCTCGAAGGGGGATGATCAACTGACATACATCTTCTTCTCTGCTATTAAAACAGATGTAGTTGTTGGAGATGAACAGCTGTCCAATCACATGCATCTTTGCAAAAGGTGTCCACAGTGTGCAGCCAGTATGTCCATCAAGACGCTCGTCCTGCGTCAGCCGGAACATGGACCGATATCGCTCATTCTTTGCACGTGCGTCCAAATCTCTGTAACATAAAAAGCAAACAGCTGATCAGGTCGCCCACGTCACCTGCACATCACCCAGCCAGGAGCAGGGTGGGGGCAGCATTGGGCTTCGGAGCTGTTTCTCTTCAGCGGGAACCAGAGTCTCACTCATGGTGGAGGGAATTATCAACAGTTCGAAATAAATAGGCGCTTAACATTCTTCCATTAGAAAGCTGAAGAAATATACCACTTTGTAGCACAATAATGCCCCAAAAAATCCATCTAAATGAATGAAACTGTAAGAGGATTAAAGTTTTGGCCCTGACCAGAGATTCCCTCACCATCTGACATGTATGGAGAACTTGAAGATTTGCAGTTCATTTTTCAGTTCATCTCATTAAAGGTAGAAGACAAAAACTCGACAGAAAGTGTGTTTGTACTAACGCCGTCATTACCAATGTGCTAAAAAAACCCTGCCAGTGTCCTGATTTCAGGACCATTGTAACCGTAATGCACATCTCGAGCCAGCTGCAGCCCTGCTACTCTGCATATGTTGCTTTTGCCACCACCCTTGAGCCCTAACCCCCACCCCCACCCCCACCAGTGCTGCTATACCACTGAATAATCCACCTGATGACACGACTTTATCGGCAATAATTTTAAACCAGCTAGAGTGAGGAAGTACAGCAGCTAGCAGTGTGGAGTAGAACCAACAACCCCTCTGGATGTGGGCGGGACAACAGAGATGAAGTGAACCAGATTTACTGGCTCTCAACAGAAGCACATCAGCAGTTGTTGGTTTTACATTTTGCATTCGACTGAGTGAGAACTCGTCCAGCTAACTCTGGGTTGAGGCCTGCTGTGATGATACACTTGAACCAACCTGTAGGTGATAGCAAAGTGTAACTCATTTGTATGAATCTTCATTTAGATCTAATCAGAAGGCCCCGACAGCCCGATAGACACACGGTTCTTAAACAAGTGAGACCTTTTGAGTGCAGAGACATTCTTGAGTGTTTTGCAGGGTTTGGGAAGTGAGCGGTCAGCTGCAAACGCTTCGTTGTCGAGGAGTTGCCGCATGGCGATGTTGGCAAGTTGCTCCATCAACTTAAAGGTGTCATTGATGTTGAGGAACATGGAGAAGAAATGTTCAGTGTGACGTGTGCTGACTCGAACGCTTTCTGGAAAGACCAAAGTGGAATTCTTCTCCAGTTGGGTCACGTCCGTCCATGGAACTACCAGGGTCACTGGGGGGGGGGTAAGAACACAGGAAAATGTAAGCAGGGTTAGCAACAGAGAAAATGTGTCTGTGATTGACTGGCCATACCCTCCTTGCCCAGCAGGAAGGAGTAAAAGCACAGATGGTTGATGGAGAGGTAAAGCCAGCCCTGCCGTGGCACTCGCCCCTTCCAGTAGCTGCAGGAGTAATAATTCACCAGCTTCTCCTCATCAGGCATCCCAAACAACCTCCTCATCTTCAGCTCAGCTTCCAGAAACTTTCCACTGTCCTCCACATGCTCCTCACTCTGCTTCAATCGGCTCTCCTCAGCAATGATGCCCTGCAAGAAGCAGCCTTACTCAGTAAAAGGAAACAGGCAGCATGCAAGAGAGGAACACTGGATGGAACAGAAAGTGACATACGGAGATCTTTCCTTTGACAAATGTGATGATATCTTCATCACTCTCAAAGATTGAGATGGTCTGCAGCAGGTTGGACTCCAGCCAGTCCCAGTGTTCAGTGATCTCCTTCCTAGAAGAGCCTGCAAAACAAAGTTGAAGGAGCAAATATAGAACTTCATCAAAACACAGAGCTCCCAGTCAAAGAAACCCACCACAGGCAATGTTCCAGTAAAGCTGTGAATCAGCTGTCTGCAGCAATATCCTGTAGGGGGCTACTCTGGCACTAGAGTCCAAAACCACATCCAGGGTCCCAACAAGGAGACCTAGAGACACACAGAAGGACAGACAGATGGGGGTGATGTCACCAGTGCAGAATGTCTCGGTTAGTTACAGCAAGAACATTCCAACCATTCCAATAATTCAGAGAAAAACATTGGCAGGTTCAACCTTGTTAATCACTTGTATGAATCAAATATGATAGATTAATGGTTGTTTTAGCCCCGTGATGAGCTGGTGACTTGCCCAGAGTCTCCTCAGCCTCTTGCCTAAATCAACTCTCTCCAGCTCTCCTTAAATCTTCTTTCACACCAACTAACTTACACTTCATCCATAGATGTCTCTGTAGGCCTTGCTCTGAACCTCCTGCCTACGATCCCATCATCAGCGTGGTCTTCAAACTAAGGTGTGATGTACCTGTGATATTCTCATTCCTGATCCTCTCGCTCCTCATTACACCCAAAGACAACCTCAACATCTTCGGCCTCTCCTCGGTTCCATTGTCTCTAATCCAGACAGCACTGGTCTTGTACACGCTTTCCTTTACTTTTGCAAATGGGCTCCATTGCAAACCTTGGTAGCGACGTGTGTTTCAAATAACTCGACTAACCCTTTTTTTTAAAAAAAAAAAGAAAAAGAAAAAATAAACGGGTTAATAGGTATATAATGACCACTCTCCCTGGTTAGAAAGCACTCTGAAGATAGGATGTATGGTTGCAAACGTTTGATGAAACCAGGTAAGCCATCATCAACCGACCCATCAGCTACAGACAGAAGTGGCCTGGTGCTGGACGTGGCCTTCGGCTGAGTGGACTCACCGGAGAGACCCCCCCCGCGGCCGTGGCCTCGCCGCCTCTGCAGGATGAAGAAAGGGTTGGCCCGCTCGGATACCCACAGCGGCCCGGCCAACAGAACCTCCTCCGGCTGGATCCACATCTCCAGGTACTCTGTGCGCGCTACCTGCCGAATACAACGTGCAAAAGGAGAATCCGGAACAACAACGAGCTGAGCTTGTTTTGACTTGATCTGCTGACTGAACGTCACTTCCGGGTCCGGCATTTAAGACACGCCCCCACGTCTGCGTCACACAGGGAAAACACTTCTCCAAAATGTTAAATTCAAAAGTATTTTAACCTAAGAACCAGTGATCATCACCTGATCATTTTTATCTGTTCTTATGTTCATTGATGCGCGTCATTTCGGTGAATCTTCTCATTTAGGTCGAACACCTTTTTAACGTCATTGCATTTTATGATTTCTATTTTTTTTAAACTTCGCATACTGTAACATACTTTATGTGTAAAAGGTTTTCAAAATCCATATATGGAAGAACCACAATCATCATAATAAACTCCAGACAGACCGTTTCTGTGAGGATGTCTGGTTGTATGTCTGTATGTCACTGACAGTGTGTGTGTGTGTGTGTGTGTGTGTGTGTGTGAGTTCTTCTTTCTCTCTGCATCCATCTACAGGTTTCGCCGCCTTCATAGCTGTATGCTGACCTGCTGACCTCCGACCCCGCTGACCCACTCAACTCCTACACCAGCACTTTGTTATAATAAATGTATTTCCCTGATCTCTGCCTAGTCCCCCCCCCCCCCCTTTCTACCCAGCCCACCCCCCATCAGCAGGAGGGTCCCCCCTCCCTACATCAGCCTGGTCCTGCTCCAGGTTTCTTCCTGTTAAAGGGGAGTTTTTCCTGCCCCTGTTCCTTGTTGGGGGTCAGGCCCTGCTGGGATTCTGAAGAGGGTCTAGAGACAATGTTGATAGTAACAGACGCTGATAAATAAAGATTGATTGATTGATTGATTGATTGAGTGAGAAAGAGAGAGGGTTGTGAGTGAGTGAGTGTGTCAGTCAGTGTGTGTCAACGTGACAGACCATTTCTGGGTATTTGTGCCTGTATGTTACAATCATGAGTGTGTGTGTGACAGACTGTTTATGCACCTAAGACTATTTCTGTGTGTGTGTGTGTGTGTGTGTGTGTGTGTGATGCACAGCAGCTAGTTAAAGGTATTAATGACACTTTAATAATGAGGCAGTAGAACACAGTAAACTAAATGCTACACACACCCACACCCTGCTCATCATCATTTGACAGACAGACACACAGACAGAAGAGGACACACAAATGTCCTCATTTTAGGTCACTTCAGAGATAATATTGATCTATTGGCAAGTTATAGATTGTATAATGCAGTTTATAGGATATATAATAAAAGGAGTCCATCACATCACAATTGCCTGTTAATAGCAGACGGTGAGCCAATAGGAAGAGAGTTCTCCACCATGTGACCTCTCTGTATTGGTTCCTGTCTGAGGCGGCAAATGGTGAATCACATGATCTGGAACTGTGTTCAGACACATCTGATTTTTCATTGGAGCTTTTCCTAATGCGTCCCACGTACCAATGTACACAGCCCCCAGGGGACTTGTGTTCTGGTTCCGCATTTCATTATTTTCACATATTTGGATACAGGAAGAAAACACTGTCATGTAACTGTTTCCTCCTCATAGTCTGGCTGCAGTCACATAATGCTCAGAAAGAACTATCAGTCTGGTCCAGGTGCAGGTCTTCAGACACACAGGAGACCTGAGCAGACTGCAGGAAACTGCATGATAAAGATGTTCCGAGCTACCACAGTAGGGATATGATACAACAACAGGAAGTAGTTCTGCTTTAAGTTCACAGGAAGACAAGAACTTTAAGAGCCACAAAAAACACTTTAACAGCATTTCAACTTTTGAAAGTTCTCTGGCCTAGACTCTGCTATTATAGAGAATAAAGTTTCAACAAAGTATGAATGGGTGTGTGTGGGTGGGTGACCGCCTAACTCCAGTCTGACTTAGTTTATTGTTGGTCTGGCTCCTTCCAAAAGAAAATGAATGCTCCTCTGTCCATCAGCAGGTGGCGATAGTGAGTGGAAACCAACCCCTTCATGGTGGTCTCAGGACTTGTCTTCATAAAGATCAAGTGAGGCCTGGATGTCAGACAGCTCCATCTCACACAGGATGCTGCGAGGAGACGTCGAGTTCCTGTTGAAGAAGTGGCCCCGGCCTGACAACACAAACACACTTCAAATGATCTGCTTCATCCTGTCCATCCTTCCTCCAACCTTTCATCCAGATGTGTGTGGTCTTACTAGACACAGCGATGCTGACTTCAGCAGGTGTTCTGGGAGTGGCCTCAGTATGAGGTGGGCTGAGCTGGTCCAGGTTCAGAGAGGGCTGGTTGCTGTCACCCAACAGCATCCGGTGGCTGCCAGATGCCTGACTGATGCCCAAACGCTCCACATCCAACACAACGCTGTCCACACAGGGAAGACTGGTCTGGGAACACATGAGGAAGGGTTAGGGTTAGGGTTAGGGTTAGGGGAACCCTAACCCGAACCCTAACCCAGGAAGTCCTGCTGGACAAGTCAGAATCCACTCACCATGATTCCGAGCGCTTTGAGGATGTTGAGTTTGCAGATGGGACAGGTGCAGTGCTCGTTCAGCCACGGGTCCACGCACATTTTATGAAACACATGTCTGCAGACAGGAAGATATATTAGCAGACAGACCGGTGCAGATTCTAGCAGATATAGTGATACACCCCAAGTTTACGACAGTAGGCTTCCTAAAAACTGCCACCAATCGACAGTGGAGGATCTACAGGCGTCGCTGGGGCCAAATACCATCGACTGTATATCAAAGTCAATAAATGATACAGGCACATGTACACCAATGCATAAATGTTCGTCAATATCGAATAACCCTATATATAAAGTACATTTCTTATGCACATATAAACAGCACATATAAACTCTGTAGAACTGGGCTGAGCAGCAGAGGGTTCTTGATTCAGGGACCGGTACAGAAAAACATGGATGGTCGTGCAGTAGTTTGGGGAGGTGCCAGGACTCCTTCAGAGCACTGCCAAGGTACCCTTGAGCAAGCTCCCGAACCCTCAACTGCTCACAGAGGACCCTGCCTTCACATATTATGGTTAAGAAAAAGAATGCAAATAGCCCATATAAAAATGATATTGACCAAAATGCCTGTTTTTGTTTCCGCTCGAGTCATTTTTGGTCCTCACACTCACTCCAACACAATTTTAACTTTGCTCCCTGTTTGACAGCAGAGAAGCGGACTGGCAACAATCAGGCGGCGCTCACTTGCAGGGCAGGATGCGAACCACATCGTTCAGCTGGTACGCTTCGATACACACAGCACAGTGGTTGAAGTCTGGGTCGGTTTCCTGCAACACAGATGGAAACAGGTGGTAGCCAGGCTGGCCTGGACGGCTGGATGGATCACCGTGACATTTCAGTGTCATGGTCAATGTCTAATGAGCCTCTCAAGATTATATCTCAGTAGCGTTCTTTTAATAGAAATATCAGCTTATTCAACACAAAGCAGGGACAAATATTTTGAATGAATTTAATATCAACTAACATTTTTTGGCGATTGAAAGTAAATCAGCATCGAGACACTACTTCAAACCATGATGGAGAGTTTATCAGTGTCAGTCTGAAAGCCAGAAAATGCAAATATTATGGGAGAGAATTCAGAAATCTGGATATACACACACACAGATGTATATATGTGTGTGTGTATATCTCCGTATATATGTGTGTGTGTATATCTCAGTATATATATGTGTGTGTATATCTCCGTATATATGTGTGTGTGTGTATATCTCCGTATATATGTGTGTGTGTATATCTCCGTATATATGTGTGTGTGTATATCTCCGTATATATATGTGTGTGTATATCTCCGTATATATGTGTGTGTATATCTCCGTATATATGTGTGTGTATATCTCCGTATATATATGTGTGTGTATATCTCCGTATATATGTGTGTGTGTATATCTCCGTATATATGTGTGTGTGTATATCTCAGTATATATGTGTGTGTGTATATCTCCGTATATACAGTATGTGTGTGTGTATATCTCAGTATATATATGTGTGTGTATATCTCCGTATATATGTGTGTGTGTATATCTCTGTATATATGGGTGTGTGTGTATATATCTCCAGATATCTCCAGAGGTCTGAGTGTGATAATGCCAGTTGCTCCCTTGTTGTCAGTATCCTGCTGTTAGCAGCTGCTCACATCTCTCTCCTGCATTCTAACCCTAACCCTAACCCTAACCCTAACCCCTAACCCTAACCCCCTAACCCTAACCCTAACCCTCTACCCTAACCCCCTAACCCTAACCCCTCTAACCCTAACCCCTCTAACCCTAACCCTCTAACCCTAACCCTCTAACCTAACCCCCTAACCCTCTAACCCTAACCCCCTAACCCTCAAACCCTCTAACCCTAACCCTCTAACCCTAACCCCCTAACCCTAACCCTCAAACCCTCTAACCCTCTAACCCTAACCCTCTAACCCTAACCCTCTAACCCTAACCCCCTAACCCTAACCCTCTAACCCTCTAACCCTAACCCCTAACCCCCTAACCCTCTAACCCTAACCCCCTAACCCTCTAACCCTAACCCTAACCCTAACCCTAACCCTCTAACCCTAACCCCCTAACCCTCTAACCCTAACCCTCTAACCTAACCCTAACCCCCTAACCCTACCCCCTAACCCTCTAACCCTAACCCTCTAACCTAACCCTAACCCTAACCCTCTAACCCTAACCCCTAACCCTAACCCTAACCCCTCTAACCCTAACCCCCTAACCCTAACCCTAAGCAAGTATGAAGATATGGAGGTGTCAACATTTAAACATTTGGTTTATGTCAGAAGAGGAAGCACATCACTAATTCTGTCCTGCAGAGCAAAAATGAAAGTGGGTGAAGAGGACAAAGGCCAACCTTGTCTCCTTTCTTCACCGTCCTTGTGGTCAACTTCCCAATAGCTTTTTTTGCTGCATCGCCAAGATGACGCTGAGGCACAAAAACAGGACCCAAATATGTGCACATGAGAAGCATGAACGGCAACACAACACAGCTGACCAACTGCTTTCAGGGTTAGGGTTAGGTTAGGTTAGGGTTAAGGGTTAGGGTTAGGGTTAGGGTTAGGGGTTAGGGTTAGGTTAGGGTTAAGGGTTAGAGGTTAGAGGTTAGGTTAAGGGTTAGGGGTTAGGGTAGAGGGTTAGGGTTAGGGGTTAGGGGTTAGAGGTTAGGGTTATATGGTTAGGGGTTAGGGTTAGAGGCTGAGGGGTTATGGTTAGAGGGTTAGAGGTTATGGTTAGGGTTAGAGGGTGAGGGGTAGGATTAGGGGTTAGAGGTTAGGGGTTAGGGTTAGAGGGTTAGGAGTTAGGGTTAGGTTAGGGTTAAGGGTTAGGGGTTAGGGTTAAGGGTTAGAGGTTAGAGGTTAGGGTTAAGGTTAGGGGTTAGGGTTAAGGGTTAGGTTAGGGGTTAGGGGTAGAGGTTAGGGTTATAGGGTTAGGGGTTAGGGGTTAGAGGCTGAGGGGTTAGGGTTAGAGGGTTAGAGGTTAGGGTTAGGGTTAGAGGGTTAGGGTTAGAGGGTGAGGGGTTAGGATTAGGGGTTAGAGGTTAGGGTTAGAGGGTTAGGGGTTAGGCGTTAGGGTTAGGGGTTAGGGTTAGGGTTAAGGGTTAGGCTTAGGGGGTTAGGGGTTAGAGGTTAGGGTTAGGGGTTAGAGGTTAGGGTTAGAGGGTGAGGGGTTAGGGTTAGAGGTTAGGGTTAGCGTTAGAGGGTTAGGGGTTAGAGGTTAGGGTTAGAGGGTGAGGGGTAGGATTAGGGGTTAGAGGTTAGGGTTAAGGTTA
>NC_079528.1:9382742-9395242 GCF_003711565.1 Takifugu flavidus | reverse complement strand
GCAACAAGAAGGGGCTCAGGGCTGATACCTACACCCTGACCTCCTCCAGCACATGTCACAACCATCCCATGGCTTTCAAATATGTCCGGTACCAATCACACATACTTCTGGGGTCCCCAGACAGGACCACACTTCCTGTCATGTGATTTCTGTAGATCTAAAAAACCATAGCAGCTCTCTCTGACTTTGTTTTTTTTTCATTTTCTTCATTCATCAGCTCTTCAAAGTGCTCTTTCCATCTTCACACGTCTGGCACCGTCAGTACATCTCCACTTCTTTCCTGCTACAGGTCCTCAACATCTCTCTGCCTCACCTGAGGAAATCCTTCTCTCCCTACTTACTGTCCAACCGAGCAGAAAAGTCAGTTCTCTTTTCTATTTCATTCATTTTTAAATTATATTCATCAGTGTTTTTCTTTAGTTCTGCTGCTTTAGCTGATCTATATCAATAAACTTGCATCGGAATATGAAAAATACACAGTGATGTGGAAAACTGCTGAAGCATGCTAGAGTCAGACCTTCGTGTCCCATCATGACCGTTTCCTCTGTAGAATTGTTGTAGATGAGGACGGCTGTGGCATTGAAGGAGGCAGCTTTCAGGATCTTTTCTTTAAAGGTGCAGTTTCCTCTCTGCAACAGCGCCACCCACTGGACAGTCCGAGGAGGAACCAGGAAGCGAGTGCCTGGGTCACAGCCCTGTCGGTCCACCACTGACAATACATACCATAACCATGGTCACTGCATGTTTATTATTATATCAATTATTTATGACATAATACAGCTTCTGCTGATGGACACCAGGATAAAGGAGGAGAAAAAGGGGCGAGAGGGCAGGTGGACAGAACGGTTAGTTATCTTGAATATATAGATTTTAAAGTGAGGGGTGAATTATTGGGTCTTAAAATGCCCTCAATAAGAACAACTGGGAAATAGATGCTGCTACTCTCCTGAGTAGATTTGGATCAATTACCCATTAATATTTTCTGTTTTCTCCGTCCTGATTGGCCAGTTCTGTTATTGCCCCCTTCCCCTGAATAAACATGTGACACACGGCAGAAAGCTGACCCGGGACCAGAAACATGATCCCAGTGATTGGATTTGATCGTGGTTTTGTTTCTTTCTGCTTGTGCATGGTTGGTAACGGCTGCCAGCTGGCTGCAGAGCATGGCTGCACCTCTCCGACATGTCTGCAGACAGTCGGCGCGCCGCTGCAGCTGCAGTGTCCTTCAACCATCTGTAATCTGACACTGACACAGGAACGCTCCGACCTTCGGAGGATAAAAACCTCTGCAGTGCTCCCATTGAAGTCTGCCACAGCCACAAATGTTACAACCATTATCTCCGCCACAACCCCCACGTCACACAACAAATGTAAACGGAAGCTCTGTGGAGCCAGAAACGAGCCCTCACACTCCAGAAACACCGGCACGCCGGCCCTCCAGAGACCAGTAGACAGAGAAGATGAGGACATTTCATTTAACATTGCAAATTCAAATTTGGACTCCACAGAAAATTTATAACTCTTTACCTGAAGGAAAATTTCAGGAAGAGGTGATTATATTTGGATTTTCTCCCTAATTTGTGTTTTTCTCGTGTTAGCATCAAAAATAACAGTTAACTGTGTAATTAGCAAATCATGGAGAAATCATTTTCTTAGGGTGAAATAATCAAATACTCTTCAGAGCTAAAATCAAAGAACATGTGGTCTTCTGCAGCAAAGCGGCTAATTCACTGTGCACGGGTCAGTACCTCCACTGCGCGGGGCAGGTGTGATGACCACACCCCTCGTGTCCACTTTGGGGGAGTTTTGGCCGTACTTGCCCTCAGCACTGCTCATCACCTGGACTAAGTTTCCACGCCCATCCAGCACTGTGGCATTCACAGTGGCACCCACATTGTCCTCTGGCACCACGCTTCTGTCAGAACGGGCCGCCAATGCTGAGCAGGACAAGAGCAGGACCTGGACCTGCAGCAGGACCAGACCTGAGGACTGGGACCAGCTCAGAGATGACATGTTGTCGGCTGACGTTTCATCAAACTGTCAGGAGATAAAAGTGAAAAGAGTTCAAATCATTTCCTCTTTGTCTGGATCCAATATTAATACTGAAATACTGATCGTTTGCTTTAATCATCTGCTCATTATTTGCAACTGTCCAAATAATTATTGTATTATTTATTAATAATTAGTCATTCTGGCCCTTTTCCGGTCTTAAAAACATGTCAACAAACCAGTAAGTAACAGAATTGACTGTTGATGTAATAATTCGTTGACTAAAATAAGGAGCATTTCTAAAATGTGAGTGACTACAGACATGCTTCGGACTTCATCCTAACATGATCCTCCTCATCATCGCCGCCACCTCGATGACCATCCTCATCGTCACCATCATCCTCCGACACCACCGGATTCACCCCCACCCACGATAACCACGTCAGTGGAGGATCACATCGACATTTTATTGCACGGATTCGATGGTTCTCGCCCAAACGCAGCGGTTCTATCAGCGGCTCCGTCTCGCTTTGTCTTACCGTGAACGGGCGGACAGACAGGCGGGCTTCCGGTCCGCTGACCCCCGCCTGTCGACCCTCTCCTTACGCGCTTATGTAGCTGTGACCCAGATAGAGGTCCAACTGGATTCGGAGGCTGCTTTTGGTACCGATGTTGTTGTGCAGGTTCTTCCGCGCAGATTTGCTGCGGCTCCAGGGTCGCATCTGCTCTGCGCATGCGCACAAGCGCGACAACGTGGCGCGTACGTTACCTTCATACCTGCGCTTTGCATCAAGTATCGCGATACGCGCCAAGAGAAGACGAGAGATGGAGCGCTGCACGATAATCACATAACAGATTCTGCAGTGGGGAGATCATCCCGGAACAACGATAACAACACCCTAACCCTAACCGCAACCCCAACCCTAACCCTAACCCTAACCCTAACCCTGACCCTGACCCTAACCCTCTAACCCTAACCCTAACCCTAACCCCAACCCTAACCCTGACCCTGACCCTAACCCTAACCCTAACCTGACCCTAACCCTAACCCTACCCTAACCCTCTAACCCTAACCCCAACCCTAACCTAACCCTAACCCCAACCCTGACCCTGACCCTGACCCTAACCCTCTAACCCTAACCCTAACCCCACCCTAACCCTAACCTAACCCTAACCCTAACCCTAACCCCACCCTAACCCTGACCCTAACCCTAACCCTCTAACCCTAACCCTATCCCTAACCCTGACCCTGACCCTGACCCTAACCCTCTAACCCTAACCCTAACCCCAACCCTAACCCCAACCCTAACCCTAACCCTAACCCCAACCCTGACCCTGACCCTGACCCTAACCCTAACCCTAACCCTAACCCCAACCCTAACCTAACCCTAACCCTAACCTAACCCTAACCCCAACCCTAACCCCAACCTAACCCTAACCCTAACTAACCCGAACCCTAACCCGAACCCTAACCCTAATCCAACCCTAACTCTAACCTAACCCTAACCCTAACTAACCCTAACCCTAACCCTAACCTACCCCTAACCCTAACCCTAACCCTAACTAACCTAACCCCAACCCTAACCCTAACCCTAACCCCAACCCTAACCCTAACCCTAACCCTCTAACCCTAACTAACCCTAACCCCAACCCCAACCCCAACCCCAACCCTAACCCTAACTAACCCCTAACCTAACCTCTAACCCTAACCCTAACCTAACCCTAACCCTAACCCTAACCCTAACCCTAACCAGAACCTAACCCTAACTAACCCTAACCCTAACCCCAACCCTAACCCTAACCCTAACCTCTAACCCTAACCCTAACCCTAACCCTAACCCTAACCCTAACCCTAACCCTAACCCTCTAACCTTAACCACCCTTACCCTAATACTAAGCAGCGGTTTAATTAAACCGTGTCAATAACAGTCAAGAGTACACTAGTTTTTTTGGGGGGGAACAATTGATGACCCTGATTCCAAAGTTGGTGTTTCATGTGTGCTCGTATAGGTGAGTTCCATCACCAGCCTGGACACAGGATTGTTTACCTTCTGCTACTTCCTGCAGACTGAACATGTCACAGAACATGTGAACAGAAATCCAGCTGTTGTTCCAGACAGGAAGGCCAGGATCAGGATCAGGATCAGGATCAGGATCAGGATAAGACTGAGTGTCCCAGTTTTAGAACATACAATGTCTCTGAAAAGATTGTGTTTGCATGTTGCTGTATGTGCTGCTGACAAGGGAATCACTTCCTGTTTCATAAAATTCACACGCACGCGCGCGTGCACACACACACACACACACACACGCACGCACACACACACACATCTGGACTGCATCAGCATTTGAGGTGTGTCATCTAGCAGATGATAGATGAAGAACAGCCTGTTGGACTGTAAACTTCCTGGAACACAAGTACATGAACTATTGTGGTGTTTATCTCCACAAGAGTGTAACAGCAGTGTTGGAGAAGTTCTGGAATATTGTTTTTTGTCTTTTTGCTGTCTTCCATCTGCAGCATCTCAGGGGTTTTGCAGCCAGGTGACGGTTTCAATATATCTGTCCGTAAATTCTTCTTTATTAAATATCCAACATGTTGGATTCACCTGCATCTTACAAACAGAAAAGGGAGCTCATAAAATAAAGCAAATAAAATTGTTTCTTGTTTGCGAGACGACTAAAGCAGTACTGCCTTTAACACTGTATTAAGATAGTACCTGGGCTGTCAGTGTTATTAACAACCACCAGGGGGAGACACGACATCAAATAACTCACCCAGTTGAGTCGCTACCCAGAAGTCCAGAGGCCTTCTTAGCTTCTGAAGGTGATTCTTTGGTCTCTGGTCTCTGTAGGTCTGAGGACCTTTTGCCTGAAGACTTCATGTAACATCAGCACACTGAAGGAGAGGCAGCTGAAGGAGATCCAGGGTGAGGCAGAGTGCCCGGTGCTGCTGGCACGGCCATTCCACTTTTTCTGTGGTTCACCCGTTTGGGGCGGAGGTGCTCCGCAGTAGACGGTCCTCTCTATACATGACAGTGGTCGTGCAGCTGCTAGCGTTGGCTGCTATGCTAGCGCTGCTGGTGTCACAGCAGACATGTGTCTTGGAAAAGCCACAGATCCACAGCTGATGCATTTCCTGAGGAGGAACAGCAGAACGACTTTGTGACCTTGTTTATTTTCTGTTTCCTGCTTCTCTTAATTGTCATGGTGTTGTGTCACGGTGCCATCCTGCACACACTGCTCGTGCAACGCCAGCACGACAGCCGTGCACTGTGGGTAACAGTTCTGATCCTGCCTTGTTGCCTAGCTATATCCTTCTAGTGCTCACCTATAGTGACAGTTCCCTAGATGGAGATGGCAAGGAACACATGGTTAGTTTAGCATTTAGCACCTATAACAGCTGCACTGACCCAGTAATCTTCTACTTGGTTTCAGCTGATTTCCGGGACAAAGCCAGCAGGGTCCTGTGTTGCCACAGCAACAGTCAAGACAGTCCCGATCACACAAAAACAATGTGTCATATTCTTCATCGAGGACAAAAATGTAGCTGAAAGCTAATGTGCAGCATCAGAGGCAGCTTGATCACATGATGCACCAGCTGTCAACCTCAGGATAAATGAGGGAATCTTTTAGACGTGAAGCAGGAAATAAGTTATGAATGGTTCAACATTCAAAATTCATTTAGAACCGTTTGTGCGTGGACTAAGTGGAAGGTGTGAAAGTTGTTTTCATGTTTTCTGCATTGTCTTTCTGACAGGAGATTAGAAATACGGCGCTCTGAGAAAAGCTAATGTTCTCGAAGCTGTTTTCACCTCTGCGCTCACTGAAGCGGCGAAGAAGGAATTAAGAAGCAGAGAAGAAGCTGTCGACAGGAATTCACAGTGACAAGAAGACAACCAACAAAGAAGATGGATTTCCTGAATGAATTAGCTCTGATCCCAGAATGACCCCTGGTCCACTGATCCATTCACCAGGAAAACTGATCACATAAATACATGCACCTACGCAGGTCCTCACTATGTCACTAATCACCCAGAGGCTACACACACCTGCTGATGTGATATCACCAGGTGAGTCCAGGTGCCACAGGAACGACTAAAACATATTTTGAAGACCTTGTGGTAGTGATCAACCAACCATCTACACCTTCTCCATCTTCTCTAATTTCTCCTCTATGTCTTCTCTCTTTTTCATCTCACTCCTCTGAATTGATTTGAAAATAATGATGACCAATCTAAGTTTGGTATTTTAAAAAATGCTGCGATTTACATTATCACAGGCTTTCAATTGTCACCTCTGATTGGTCCACAGGTGGAGGTGTCTAAACTCACCTCCACTCCTGGATCAAACAGGGTTTGGATCATTTAGGGGGGTTTGAGGGATTAATCATTCCTAAATGGCTTCAGAAAAGCTTCCTGTGTGGTGTCTCTGACACACAAAGAGCTCTTCTCAGTGGACTGTGGAGAGATTTGGCCCTTTCCTTTGACTGCAGGCTTTGTGTCCTGTTCAGAGGTGACTGACCTGAAGAGAGCAGCCGACACTGAAGATGCCCTGTCTGTCATTTATTGATCATGCGGCTGCTGCCAGAAGCACACGATGAATTCTGAGCTGTATGGAGCTGTATTCTGAAGGTATCTACAGAGAAACCGTTTATGAAATCTGCTGATCTTCATGGACTCCAGACTCGCTCTTATCTTCACCAGAGTCATGGTGGCGTCCATATACCGCTTAATCTCCACACGATGAAAAATGTGATGAAAGAAAATGTAGATGACAGAAGAAAAATAGCTGTGTAGAGATTAGATCACATCCTGATCTTTTATTGTCCACTGGAATGATTTCCAGAATATATGTCTATATATGTCTAAATAGTTCTGCACAAAACATATTTGAGCAGGAAAAATCAAGTGTGTGTGTGTGTGTGTGTTCTTGTACTTGTTACATATTTACATACATGCACATCTTCCTATTGTGTATATATGAGTGTTGGAAGAGTAAGGCCTGATTTTAGGTTCAAACTAGGTTTAGATCAGGATGGCGAGTTTTGGGATGCTTAAGATTACATTAAGAGGATGTGTGTGTGTGTGTGTGTGTGTGTGTGTGTGTGTGACAGAGAGAAAGAGATCATTTGTTTCTTTGATTCCAAATCAATTTTATCTCCAATTTAAATTTGTTGTCTCTCTTCCTGTCTTGCTGTCCATCTCTCTGTCTGTCTCCATCTCCACAGATGTCTCCCTCACAGTCACAATTACTCCATCTGTCCGTCTTTTTCTCCCCCGCCTTTGAACCCCCCCGTGTATGTGCACGTGCACGTGCGTGTGCATGTGCCCATGCCCAACATACACAGCAGAAAAACTATAGAAAAGTTTTTTGCTTTGTCAGGACACAATTGGGGTGGTGGGGGAGGGGATCGAACGCCCCAGGATCGGGCGTGAAGAGCGCACGTTCTGCATACTGACAAAAACCTGTTGGCTTGTTCTTCAACCTATCACAGGACAACGATTTCTGCATCACGAGGATGAAGATGGGTTGTCTGCGCTGATGTCACAGAATTCCTTCAGAGCAGAGTGGCTGATGGCTGAAAGTGAGCTCTGATTGGCTGGTTGTTGGTGAACAGACTCTCAGACTCAAGTGCTGCTCCTCGGTGTGTTTTCGCTCTTTTGTCACAGAAAATCAGTGAGATGACTGAGGAACTTTGTTCACACAGTCGACAAAAAGGTCTGTGAAGAGCACCACAGCTCCTGGATCAGACCTGTTGGGTCCAACCAAGTGTCCAGATCATGTTTGGACTGGCCTACCACGAGTAACCAGCAACATCAGGAAGCAAGAGAGCGATTTGTGATCTTGTCCATATGTGGTCTGTCCATAGCCTGGTCCTGAAATCTACTCAGTCCTGAGGTCCACTTCCTGTCCCTTTCCCGTACCCGACATATCACCGTCCTGCTGGGCACCTCTACACACTCTCAGTCTCATTGTAGATGCAGTAGGAACAGCATTTTCTACGGTGCTTTAAAAACAAGGAGTAATCTGGCTGAGGAGACCTTCTCATCTTCCTCCATCCCCCAGACGTCACACGTGACCAGGGACCTCAGAGCGAGCTGGGAAGCTGTGCTGCTCCTAGTTGCTGAATAGAAAATCTAAATAAAACAAGACTGGTAAAAATACTTTTGGAAATACTTAAAAGTTGCAAATAAAGTTGTAACCATGACAACAGAGCAATATTTGGGTGTTTGTGTTCTTACCAAAGTTTGAATCTTCATTCAACTCTCGGTGGGGCAGGTTCAGTCTCCCTGAGACCATCAACAAGGCTTCAGTTTTCAGACCACAGATCAGTTTCAAAGTGATTAACTGTGAAGAATCAAACCCCTCCTGAGGACCCACCCCCCTTCCCCCCTGCACTCTCTTGTTGTGGGTGAGATCGTCCTGTGAAAACCTTTTGTGTTTAGGTCACAGCCCGTGTTATCGTCTGCAACCTCTTGTATCACTCACAAGTGGCCTGAGGACCTTGGAGGACCCTGGAGGGGCCCAGGGCCTCTGATGGACTAAGCCTGGGGGGCCAGGAGTTGGCCAGGTCTCCAGTGTTGGCCTTCTGCCTGGAGCAGCCCCTCCTCCAGTCATGGTCTTGTGTCCTGCACTGACAGTTTGTTCTCAATTAGATTCTTTTGTCCAAACAGAAAGCCTTCAGTCAGGATGAAGCCCCTCCCCCACGCCAGGCTCTTCACTGGTGGCCCCAAACCTGCTCGAGGAGCTGTGTGAACACGGGAAGTTCTAGTGCCTGATTTACTGATAATGAGTAAATGCTATGATGGAACAGAAACTCTTAGGTTGAAAACGGGTTTGTTGCTAGCTATTCTCTGTTTTGTCCAGTTGTCTGATGCCACTGCCTCAGAAAGAGCCGGAGGCCTCAGTCTGATCTGGAGCTCTGACTTATATGGGGGTCCACCAGGATAACCTGCAGACGACATCGATCACCCTACACACGAGTTTCTGTGAGACGTCATCTCTGCTGAATCTGCAAACAGCAGCGTTTAGGACCAGCCTCTGTTTTCAGCCTTTATTTAGTATAGTGACTAATTTGGTTTAGTGTATGTTTCAGAGAACTGGAATAGAAAAAACTGTCCTTGGGTCAGAGCTCTCCCTGGTTTTAAAATTGTTAAGAGAGCAAGCAGCATCTCGGAAATTACAGGAGCACATTCAGAACCAGCCAAGAAGAAGCAGCCCTCAAAGCAGATCCAGTTTCTGAGACACAGTAAATTTGCACCAAGCAGTGACCCGGTGGAGGTGGGGAAAAGTAGAGCAGTGCGAGATTTGGGAGTGTGGTAGGCGAGATACTTGTGTTTATGGGTCAGAGACGTGTGGCATGGAGAGACGCTGGTCCTGGTAGAGATGGGTCAGGAGAGACGTGGGCATGGAGACGCTGGTCCTGGTAGAGATGGGTCAGGAGAGACTGGGCATGGAGACGCTGGTCCTGGTAGATGGGTCAGGAGAGACGTGGCATGGAGACGCTGGTCCTGGTAGAGATGGGTCAGGAGAGACGTGGCATGGAGACCGCTGGTCCTGGTAGAGATGGGTCAGGAGAGGTGGGCATGGAGACGCTGGTCCTGGTAGAGATGGTCAGGAGAGACGTGGGCATGGAGACGCTGGTCCTGGTAGAGATGGTCAGGAGAGACCGTGGGCATGGAGACGCTGGTCCTGTAGAGATGGGTCAGGAGAGACGTGGGCATGGAGACGCTGGTCCTGGTAGAGATGGGTCAGGAGAGACGTGGGCATGGAGACGCTGGTCCTGGTAGAGATGGGTCAGGAGAGACTGGGCATGGAGACGCTGGTCCTGGTAGAGATGGGTTCAGGAGAGACGTGGGCATGGAGACGCTGGTCCTGGTAGAGATGGGTCAGGAGAGACGTGGGCATGGAGACGCTGGTCCTGGTAGAGATGGTCAGGAGAGACGTGGCATGGAGACGCTGGTCCTGGTAGAGATGGGTCAGGAGAGACGTGGGCATGGAGACGCTGGTCCTGGTAGAGATGGGTCAGGAGAGACGTGGGCATGGAGACGCTGGTCCTAGAGATGGGGGGGGGTTCAGGAGAGACGTGGGCATGGAGACGCTGGTCCTGGTAGAGATGGGTCAGGAGAGACGTGGGCATGGAGACGCTGGTCCTGGTAGAGATGGGTCAGGAGAGACGTGGGCATGGAGACGCTGGTCCTGGTAGAGATGGGTCAGGAGAGACGTGGGCATGGAGACGCTGGTCCTGGTAGAGATGGGTCAGGAGAGACGTGGACATGGAGACGCTGAGAAAAGACGCTGGTCCGCTGGTAGAGATGGGTCAGGAGAGACGTGGACATGGAGACGCTGGTCCTGGTAGAGATGGGTCAGGAGAGACGTGGGCATGGAGACGCTGGTCCTGGTAGAGATGGGTCAGGAGAGACGTGGACATGGAGACGCTGGTCCTGGTAGAGATGGGTCAGGAGAGACGGGGCATGGAGACGCTGGTCCTGGTAGAGATGGGTCAGGAGAGACGTGGACATGGAGACGCTGGTCCTGGTAGAGATGGGTCAGGAGAGACGTGGGGCCTAGTGGAGAGAACGGACTGGTCCTGGTAGAGATGGGTCAGGAGAGACGTGGGCATGGAGACGCTGGTCCTGGTAGAGATGGGTCAGGAGAGACGTGGACATGGAGACGCTGGTCCTGGTAGAGATGGGTCAGGAGAGACGTGGGCATGGAGACGCTGGTCCTGGTAGAGATGGTGGGTCAGGAGAGACGTGGGCATGGAAGACGCTGGTCCCTGGTGAGATGGTGGTCAGGAGAGACGTGGGCATGGAGACGCTGGTCCTGGTAGAGATGGGTCAGGAGAGACGTGGGCATGGAGACGCTGGTCCTGGTAGAGATGGGTCAGGAGAGACGTGGGCATGGAGACGCTGGTCCTGGTAGAGATGGGTCAGGAGAGACGTGGGCATGGAGACGCTGGTCCTGGTAGAGATGGGTCAGGAGAGACGTGGGCATGGAGACGCTGGTCCTGGTAGAGATGGGTCAGGAGAGACGTGGGCATGGAGACGCTGGTCCTGGTAGAGATGGGTCAGGAGAGACGTGGGCATGGAGACGCTGGTCCTGGTAGAGATGGGTCAGGAGAGACGTGGGCATGGAGACGCTGGTCCTGGTAGAGATGGGTCAGGAGAGACGTGGGCATGGAGACGCTGGTCCTGGTAGAGATGGGTCAGGAGAGACGTGGGCATTCAGACGCTGGTCCTGGTAGAGATGGGTCAGGAGAGACGTGGGCATGGAGACGCTGGTCCTGGTAGAGATGGGTCAGGAGAGACGTGGGCATGGAGACGCTGGTCCTGGTAGAGATGGGTCAGGAGAGACGTGGACATGGAGACGCTGGTCCTGGTAGAGATGGGTCAGGAGAGACGTGGGCATGGAGACGCTGGTCCTGGTAGAGATGGGTCAGGAGAGACGTGGGCATGGAGACGCTGGTCCTGGTAGAGATGGGTCAGGAGAGACGTGGACATGGAGACGCTGGTCCTGGTAGAGATGGGTCAGGAGAGACGTGGGCATGGAGACGCTGGTCCTGGTAGAGATGGGTCAGGAGAGACGTGGGCATGGAGACGCTGGTCCTGGTAAAGGGTCAGGAGAGACGTGGGCATGGAGACGCTGGTCCTGGTAGAGATGGGTCAGGAGAGACGTGGACATGGAGACGCTGGTCCTGGTAGAGATGGGTCAGGAGAGACGTGGGCATGGAGACGCTGGTCCTGGTAGAGATGGGTCAGGAGAGACGTGGGCATGGAGACGCTGGTTCTGGTAGAGATGGGTCAGGAGAGACGTGGACATGGAGACGCTGGTCCTGGTAGAGATGGGTCAGGAGAGACGTGGGCATGGAGACGCTGGTCCTGGTAGAGATGGGTCAGGAGAGACGTGGGCATGGAGACGCTGGTCCTGGTAGAGATGGGTCAGGAGAGACGTGGACATGGAGACGCTGGTCCTGGTAGAGATGGGTCAGGAGAGACGTGGGCATGGAGACGCTGGCTGATGTCACTTAACTTTAGCGCCAGTAACAACAAAGGAGGACTGGTCCAGTTGAGTCTTACCGGGTTGAAATGGAATGGCTCTGACAGTATATCAAGATGAGGTTGGACTCGTTCAGAGGAGACGAGGATCTGCACCACAGGCAGAGTAAAAAGTGTTTTGCTGTCAAAGTCCACATCTTTTAAAAATAGTGCGCCGCTTGTGCAAAAGTAGGTGTGACTTGCAAGTTGGACCAACCAAAGTAGACCTGGGTCACTAAGGGTTCCTATGAATGGAGACGCTGCTCTGAGGTAGCAGCTAACAGAGTTACTCCGTCTAGAACGAAGCGTTCCAGGATCCTTCCCTATAGGAACTACAAACATCCTTCCGGTGCAAAAAGGGCTCAAGTGTAGCAGTTTGTCTATTAATTCCACGTTCAGGGAAGTCACAACACCTCATGCGCAACCATGAGGTCAGCGTGAAGTTGGCCGTCTTTTGTCTGCTGCCCCTCA
>NC_079528.1:9312742-9377742 GCF_003711565.1 Takifugu flavidus | reverse complement strand
TAGCAGCTGCAGTTTAGCGGCTGTAGTTTAGCGGCTGTAGTTTAGCGGCTGTAGTTAGCGCTGGTCTCCGTCTCTGGCTGCCTCAGCAGTGTCGCTGTGGCAGCTGTAGTTTAGCAGCTGTAGTTTAGCAGCTGCAGTTTAGCGGCTGTAGTTTAGCGGCTGTAGTTTAGCAGCTGTAGTTTAGCACTGGTCTCCGTCTCTGGCTGCCTCAGCAGTGTTGCTGTGGCAGCTGTAGTTTAGCGGCTGTAGTTTAGCGGCTGTAGTTTAGAAGCTGTAGTTTAGCAGCTGTAGTTTAGCGGCTGTAGTTTAGCAGCTGCAGTTTAGCGGCTGTAGTTTAGCGGCTGTAGTTTAGCGGCTTAGTTTAGCGCTGGTCTCCGTCTCTGGCTGCCTCAGCAGTGTCGCTGTGGCAGCTGTAGTTTAGCAGCTGTAGTTTAGCAGCTGTAGTTAAGCAGCTGTAGTTTAGCGCTGGTCTCCGTCTCTGGCTGCCTCAGCAGTGTCCCTGTGGCAGCTGTATTTAGCAGCTGTAGTTTAGCAGCTGTAGTTTAGCAGCTGTAGTTTAGCAGCTGTAGTTAGCGCTGGTCTCCTCTCTGGCTGCCTCAGCAGTGTCACTGTGGCAGCTGTAGTTTAGCAGCTGTAGTTTAGCAGCTGTAGTTTAGCGGCTGTAGTTTAGTGGCTGTAGTTAGCGCTGGTCTCCGTCTCTGGCTGCCTCAGCAGTGTCGCTGTGGCAGCTGTAGTTTAGCAGCTGTAGTTTAGCAGCTGTAGTTTAGCAGCTGTAGTTAGCGCTGGTCTCCGTCTCTGGCTGCCTCAGCAGTGTCCCTGTGGCAGCTGTAGTTTAGCGGCTGTAGTTTAGTGGCTGTAGTTAGCGCTGGTCTCCGTCTCTGGCTGCCTCAGCATGTCCCTGTGGCAGCTGTAGTTTAGCAGCTGTAGTTTAGCAGCTGTAGTTTGGCGGCTGTAGTTTAGCGGCTGTAGTTTAGCGGCTGTAGTTAGCGCTGGTCTCCGTCTCTGGCTGCCTCAGCAGTGTCGCTGTGGCAGCTGTAGTTTAGCAGCTGTAGTTTAGCAGCTGTAGTTTAGCGCTGGTCTCCGTCTCTGGCTGCCTCAGCAGTGTCGCTGTGGCAGCTGTAGTTTAGCAGCTGTAGTTTAGCAGCTGTAGTTTAGCAGCTGTAGTTAGCGCTGGTCTCTGGCTGCCTCAGCAGTGTCGCTGTGGCAGCTGTAGTTTAGAGCGCTGTAGTTTAGCGGCTGTAGTTTAGCAGCTGTAGTTAGCGCTGGTCTCCGTCTCCGGCTGCCTCAGCAGTGTCGCTGTGGCAGTTGTAGTTTAGCGGCTGTAGTTTAGCAGCTGTAGTTAGCGCTGGTCTCTTGGCTGCCTCAGCAGTGTCGCTGTGGCAGCTGTTTTAGTGGCTGTAGTTTAGCGGCTGTAGTTTAGCAGCTGTAGTTTAGCAGCTGTAGTTAGCGCTGGTCTCCGTCTCTGGCTGCCTCAGCAGTGTCGCTGTGGCAGCTGTAGTTTAGCGGCTGTAGTTTAGCAGCTGTAGTTTAGCGGCTGTAGTTTAGCGCTGTAGTTTAGCGCTGGTCTCCGTCTCTGGCTGCCTCAGCAGTGTCGCTGTGGCAGCTGTAGTTTAGCGGCTGTAGTTTAGCAGCTGTAGTTTAGCGGCTGTAGTTAGCGCTGGTCTCCGTCTCTGGCTGCCTCAGCAGTGTCGCTGTGGCAGCTGTAGTTTAGCGGCTGTAGTTTAGCAGCTGTAGTTTAGCGCTGGTCTCCGTCTCTGGCTGCCTCAGCAGTGTCGCTGTGGCAGCTGTAGTTTAGCGGCTGTAGTTTAGCAGCTGTAGTTTAGCGCTGGTCTCCGTCTCTGGCTGCCTCAGCAGTGTCGCTGTGGCAGCTGTAGTTTAGCAGCTGTAGTTTAGCGGCTGTAGTTTAGCGGCTGTAGTTTAGCGCTGGTCTCCGTCTCCGGCTGCCTCAGCAGTGTCCCTGTAGCTGCCGTCAGGTGCAGTCTAACCCTCTAACAATGGCAGCAGAAGGCTGCGGATGAATGCTGGGGGTAAATCAGTAATGGAGCTAAAGGGCAGACGCCTGTGGGGAATTTGCCGGCTTATAAAGGAGCTTTAAGAGGGGCCTTCATTCATATGGGCCCAAAGAGATTTAAATTGCCCCTTCACAATCACTTGAAAGGATGAGCTCAGGGTGTTCCGAAACAAAGTGGAAATCACTCTGCCTTTCAGCACTTCTAATAAGCTTTTAACTATTTTACATTATGGCGCTCCCCTCCTTCTCAGCCTCCTTGCTGCCATTGTGAGCCTGCCGCCGCGCTGCCAACACTCAAATGTCTGATTTATACTTTTCTTCATGGTAAATTAGAAAATAGAGAAATCCTCCTGAAAGCTTTATTATTCTACGAGTCAATAAGAAAAGGAGGAGGTGAACGAGAGGAGCACTGCCAGACGAAGAGGAGTGAGGAGGAAGAGCAGGAAGTGGACTTTTAATCTGAACCTATGGCACCGTGTTAGGTTCACGTTGTAGAGGCACCGTCCTCATCACCATGGAAACCAATTATTGCTCTGGAAATTGCTTCAGTGGTTCAGCGGGAGGAAGGTCAGAGGTTCAACCAGGATGCAGCGGCAGAGATGGGCGGGGCCTAAATGGCGAGCCCCTCGTCCTCTGGATGACTCTGAAGTCAGTGGACGTTCACAATTTCATGGTGATTGTACAAGACAAAGGGGGGGGGGGGGGGGGGGGGTTGACCTCTACAGCCCTGATTAAGAACTCATAACACACACACTCACACACTCACTCACATGCACACACAGACTCACATACATTAACAATATTTATGAGGACTTTCATAGAGATAATATCCCTGTTTCCTCCTCAGACGGGTCACCAGCGGACTGTGGTCTGGTTCTCTGGGGAACCTTCTGAGTTTAGATAAAGAGGATCAACGATCATAACTTTTACAGTCGGTCACTTTCAAATTGATTGGAAACACTTTGGGTAGCAAACAGCTCAACAGTAACACGTCAGCCAGTTCCTCCCTGTGTGGGGGGCTCACATGGGTCCACGTGGGGCTATGGTGGGCTCACGTGGGTCCCTGTGGGGCTATGGTGGGCTCACATGGGTCCACGTGGGGCTGTGGTGGGCTCACTTGGGTCCACGTGGGGCTGTGGTGGGCTCACATGGGTCCCTGTGGGGCTATGGTGGGCTCACGTGGGTCCACGTGGGGCTGTGGTGGGCTCACGTGGGTCCACGTGGGGCTATGGTGGGCTCACGTGGTCCACGTGGGGCTATGGTGGGCTCACATGGGTCCACGTGGGGCTATGGTGGGCTCACATGGGTCCCTGTGGGGCTATGGTGGGCTCACGTGGTCCACGTGGGGCTATGGTGGGCTCACGTGGGTCCCTGTGGGGCTATGGTGGGCTCACGTGGGTCCACGTGGGGCTATGGTGGGCTCACGTGGGTCCACGTGGGGCTATGGTGGGCTCACGTGGGTCCACGTGGGGCTATGGTGGGCTCACGTGGGTCCACGTGGGGCTATGGTGGGCTCACATGGGTCCCTGTGGGGCTATGGTGGGCTCACGTGGGTCCACGTGGGGCTATGGTGGGCTCACATGGGTCCACGTGGGGCTATGGTGGGCTCACATGGGTCCACGTGGGGCTATGGTGGGCTCACATGGGTCCACGTGGGGCTATGGTGGGCTCACATGGGTCCCTGTGGGGCTATGGTGGGCTCACGTGGGTCCATGTGGGGCTATGGTGGGCTCACATGGGTCCATGTGGGGCTACAGGACCAGAACAGTCTGAAGACACCCTCTGAGGGGATGACACCAGTTCCTCCCTGTGTGGTGGGCTCCAGATAGAACAAACTAACGTTGGGCCTTTGGTGGAACTTCCTAGGCTGTGTAACTGATAGCTGAGGAAGCATAAACTTTAAAAATGAGCTTAAACCCAGCTCTGAATCATAACAACCAAGCTAACCCCTAACCCTAACCCCTAACCCTAACCCTAACCCTAACCCTAACCCTAACCCTAACCCTACCCTAACCCTAACCCCTAACCTAACCCTACCCTAACCCTAACCCTAACCCTAACCCTAACCCTAACCCTAACCACTAACCCTAACCCTAACCCTAAACCCTAACCACTAACCCTAACCCTAACCCTAACCACTAACCCTAACCCTAAACCCTAACCCTAACCCTAAACCCTAACCCTAACCCTAACCCTCTAACCCTAACTACTAACCCTAAACCCTGTGTGTGTGTGTATGAGTATGTGTATATATGTGTTAGTGTGTGTGTGTATGAGTATGTGTATATGTGTTAGTGTGTGTGTGTATGAGCATGTGTATATGTGTGTTAGTGTGTGTATGAGTATGTGTATGTGTGTGTATTAGTATGTGTATAAATGTGTTAGTGTGTGTGTGTGTATTAGTATGTGTATATATGTGTTAGTGTGTGTATGTGTGTGTATTAGTATGTGTATATATATGTGTTAGTGTGTGTATGTGTATGTGTATATGTGTGTGTATTAGTATGTGTATATACTGTATGTGTTAGTGTGTGTGTGTGTGTGTATTAGAATGTATATATGTGTGTTAGTGTGTGTGTGTGTTAGTGTGTGTGTGTGTGTGTTTTGACTGCTGCAGTGTGTGACTCCTGGCGTTGCTGCTTGAGGCTGCTGAACTCTGGTCTCTGGGACAATGAGGAGTGACCAACCAATCAGTGCAGAACCTGCTTTGGGTGAACAGGTTGAAATTGTGCCCTGAGGTGAGTGGTGGGGGGGGGGTTACAGGTGCAGTGAGTACAGAAGAAGGGGGAGGAGCAGGTGGGGGAGTCAGAGGTTATCTTGTGGGGGCAGAGAGGATGGTAGGTGGAGCTCCATCTGTTTACCTGAACAGCAGCTCACAGGTCCAGTTTCCTGATCTATATCTGCCCCCCCCCATGGACCTACTGCTGCATGTTCAAATGTTTATGTCTTTTCTATTCAAATATTTTAAACTCTTCAGGACTCTTAGGGGTTAGGGTTAGGGTTAGGGTTAGGGTTAGGGTTAGGGTTAGGGTTAGGTTAGGGTTAGGTTAGGGTTAGGTTAGGGTTAGGTTAGGGTTAGGGTTAGGGTTAGGTTAGGGTTAGGGTTAGGGTTAGGGTTAGGGTTAGGGTTAGGGTTCGGTTCGGGGTTAGGGTTAGGTTAGGGTTAGGTTGGGGTTAGGGTTAGGGTTAGGGTTAGGGTTAGGGTTAGGGTTCGGTTCGGGGTTAGGGTTAGGTTAGGGTTAGGGGTTTCGGTTCGGGGTTCGGGTTAGGTTAGGGTTCGGGTTAGGTTCGGGGTTCGGGGTTCGGGTTCGGGTTAGGGTTAGGTTGGGGTTCGGGTTCGGGTTCGGTTAGGGTTCGGGTTCGGGTTCGGGTTAGGTTCGGGGTTCGGGGTTCGGGTTCGGTTCGGGGTTCGGGTTCGGTTCGGGGTTCGGGTTCGGGTTCGGTTCGGGGTTCGGGTTCGCTTCGGGGTTCGGGTTCGGTTCGGGGTTCGGGTTCGGTTCGGGGTTCGGGTTCGGTTCGGGGTTAGGGTTCGGTTCGGGGTTCGGGTTCGGTTCGGGGTTCGGTTCGGGGTTCGGGTTCGGGTTAGGTTCGGGGTTCGGTTCGGGTTCGGTTCGGGGTTCGGGTTCGGGTTCGGTTCGGGGTTCGGGTTCGGTTCGGGGTTCGGGTTCGGGTTCGGTTCGGGGTTCGGGTTCGGCTCGGGTTCGGTTCGGGGTTCGGGTTCGGGTTCGGTTCGGGGTTCGGCTCGGGTTCGGTTCGGGGTTCGGGTTCGGTTCGGGGTTCGGGTTAGGTTCGGGGTTCGGGTTCGGTTCGGGTTCGGTTCGGTTCGGGGTTCGGGTTCGGGTTCGGTTCGGTTCGGGGTTCGGCTCGGGTTCGGTTCGGGGTTCGGGTTCGGGTTCGGGTTCGGTTCGGGGTTCGGCTCGGGTTCGGTTCGGGGTTCGGTGTTCGGGTTCGGTTCGGGGTTAGGGTTCGGGTTCGCTTCGGGGTTCGGGTTCGGTGTTCGGGTTCGGTTCGGGGTTAGGGTTCGGTTCGGGGTTCGGGTTCGGGTTCGGTTTCGGTTCGGGGTTCGGGTTCGGTTAGGGTTCGGGTTAGGGTTAGGGTTAGGTTAGGGGTTAGGTTAGGGTTAGGGTTAGGTTCGGGGTTCGGGTTAGGGTTAGGGTTAGGGTTAGGGTTAGGGTTAGGGTTAGGGGTTAGCTTTATGGTTAGGGTTAGGGTTAGGGTTAGGTTAGGGTTAGGGTAAGAGTTAGGGTTACCCTTCTCCTGACCTACCAGGTCCTCAGAGGCCTAGCTCCATCCTACCTGGAGGAGCTAGTGATACCTTACCGGCCCAATAGACCGCTCTGCTCTCAGAATGCTGGTCTACTTGTGGCCCCCAGAGTCTCTAGGAGTAGAATGGGGAGCCGAGCATTTAGCTACCAGGCCCCCTGCTATGGAACCAGCTCCCTGTCCAGGCCCCCCTGCTATGGAACCAGCTCCCTGTCCAGCCCCCCCTGCTATGGACCAGCTCCCTGTCCAGGCCCCCCTGCTATGGAACCAGCTCCCTGTCCAGGTCCCCCTGCTATGGAACCAGCTCCCTGTCCAGGCCCCCCTGCTATGGAACCAGCTCCCTGTCCAGGCCCCCCTGCTATGGACCAGCTCCCTGTCCAGGCCCCCCTGCTATGGAACCAGCTCCCTGTCCAGGCCCCCCTGCTATGGAACCAGCTCCCTGTCCAGGTCCCCCTGCTATGGAACCAGCTCCCTGTCCAGGTCCCCCTGCTATGAACCAGCTCCCTGTCCAGGTCCCCCTGCTATGGAACCAGCTCCCTGTCCAGCCCCCCCTGCTATGGAACCAGCTCCCTGTCCAGGCCCCCCTGCTATGGAACCAGCTCCCTGTCCAGGTACGGGAGGCTGACTCCATCGCTACTTTAAGATCAGACTTAAAACCTTCCTCTTTGATGAAGCTTATTGTTACTAATTCTGTAGTTCCAGTTACTATCATAGACAGACAGATTATCATACTTAGGGGGTCGTCTAATCATTAGGTTATATAATAATTATATATAATAATATAGAAATAATTATCTAATCATTAGTTTAACATCTTAGCTGTGCTGCTAGAGGTTGAGGCTGCCGGGGTCCAGAACCATGATCACCTGATCACCAGGATGCTGGAACCCTGCTGGGTCTGGTTTCCTCTCCTCTCCTCTCCCTCCCCTCCCCTTCCCTCCTCTCCTCTCCCCCCTCCTCTAGTCTCCTCCCTCTCCTCTCCTCTCCTCTCCCCCTCCTCTAGTCTCCTCCTCTCCTCTCCTCTCCTCTCCTCTCCTCTCCTCTCCTCTCCTCTCCTCTCCTCTCCTCTCTCTCCTCTCCCCCTCCTCTAGTCTCCTCCCTCTCCTCCTCTCCTCTCCTCCCTCCTCTCCTCTCCTCTCCTCTCCTCTCCCCCCTCCTCTAGTCTCCTCCCTCTCCTCTCCTCCCCCCTCCTCTCCTCTCCTCTCCCTCCCCTCCCCTCCTCTCCCCCCTCCTCTCCTCTCTCCTCTCCTCCTCTCCCCCCTCCTCTCCTCTCCCCTCCTCTCCTCTCCTCTCCTCTCCCTCCCCTCCTCTCCCTCCCCTCCTCTCCTCTCCCTCCCCTCCCCTCCTCCCCTCCCCTCCCCTCCCCTCCTCTCTCTCCTCTCCTCTCCTCTCCTCTCCTCTCCTCCTTCAATGTTCAATGTGAATGACAGGAACAGCCTCAAGGGGAGGTTGAGTTTGGTGGCAGGTAAACAGGTAAACAGGTAAATAACTTGGTTGAGATATGAAAGAGACATTTGTCCAATAACAGCTCATTAGTCATCAACTTCGGTGTCATTTCAAGGTCAGTATTTGACCATTAGCCTCAGTTAGCTGATGCTAATTACCAACCTTAGACGTTCCTGCTTACAGAAACAGGAAGTTCCTCTTGTCTCTGGGTTTTTCCAATGTTTCCACCTCCCTTGAGCCTGAAGAACGTCTCCTATAGCGATAAGGCTCTGGAGTTGTGTTCAACTGTTCAGCTCCACCTGCACAAATATCACCTGCAGTGAAGAACACCTGTCCAGCATTCTCGCCACAGAATTCAGCTCCGAACATTTGCTAAACAAGCCTGAGTCCAGTGGGACTCTGAGGTTCTGCTAGAATTCTTTGCTGCAGCTGCAGTCTGTTAGAGAAAAAAGGACACAGAATCTGGTGAGAAGCTCTGAAGCATCTTGTGGTTCCATCAGGCTTTGGGGCAGTTTTGCAGCCAGTGGAACCATCTGACACCTCGAGGGAAGAAGGAATCATTGGGCTTCTACAGATGGATGATGATCATAAACACACCTCAGACCCACCATAGATCTGTTTGTCTAGATCGGACGGACGGACGGACGGACGGACGGAGGTTCTTCCTGGTGTTCACAGACTCCTGGTCTGATAGAACTCAGAGGACCAGATGTCCAGGATCCTGACAGAAGCCAAGACTTTCGTGAGGGAGGATGTGGAAGATCCCTCGATGGAGAAGTGAAAGAGGCTTGGCTGCTACAGCAGCATTTACAGGCCACGGCCACAGGGGGCGCTGCGGAGGGCCTTTTCCTTCTGTGCTGAGTGTTCAAAATAATAAGAAAACACTTTGTTTACACATGAATTAAGTGGCACGCAGAACTTCACATCTAAACTTATGAAAGCTGCTCTCACTTCTTTTTTTTTAAAAAAGAACTAAAGTGAATCATTTCGTTCACCTACGGGATTTACACGTTAATCAGGTGACACGCACACTGAATGTGACGTCATAAATCCAAAGCAAGAACAATGTGACCATGTCCCCCCACGTGTCCCTTGATATATTCTAGTCTGTGCACGTGCAAGAACGGGAATACTGGGGATTAACCCCCAAGCACACGCGCCCACACGCACTCTCTTTTCGGTCATTTGTGCGCAGTCTGTGCGTGAATATAAATGTGTCCGTCATTCTTAAGTATCGATTATATCACTCAGCGGGTGTCATGAAGAGGCGGGATGACGTTAACATTTTTATAAAAAGTTAGAGATTTATTCAATAGAAAAACAGGTAAATAGGATAAAAAATCTGTATATGTACAAAATCCAAGTTTCATCATCACGTGACCAAACAGAATAAGTCAAATAAATAAAACCAACAACAAAAGGGGACGGGTGTTGGGCGAGCTTGCAGCATTCCTGCTAATTGTCCTTTGACTTTTGACCTCCACAAACTAGCGGGATGGAGGGATGGAGGGGAGTGCAGATTTGGGGACGAGTGGAGGAAGAGTAGCCGCTCCTCCTCTTCCTCAGTACACTCCCGAGGCGAAGCAGCGGAAGCCGAACAGAGCGTCCTGCGGGAGGAGGCTGTAGTCCTCCGGTGTGGATGGGCTTCCGGGGCTCGAGGAGCAGTACGGGGGCGAGCCGCTGGAGCTCCAGGAACAGGCGGAGTCACTGGCGGGGCTCGGAGCATCGGTGAGGCGCAGGGGGTCTCCGGGCCGGGCCGCCTGCAGGTCGGCGATGCGGATGGTTTCCGACAGAGCCCAGATGTAGTTGTGAGCAAAGCGAAGCGTCTCAATCTTCGTCAGCTTGGTCTCGTCCGGGAAGGCGGGCAGGACGCCGCGCAGCGCATCCAGCGCGTCGTTCAGGTTGTGCATCCGGTTCCGCTCGCGGTCGTTGGCTTTCAGGCGCCGGTTCTTCTTCACCGCGTGCACCGCCGTTTCGCAGCGCGCACGGCTGCGGCGCCGCTTCTTCTGTGACTGCTCGGCGCACACGCTGTTGCGGGACTCTTCATCGTCAGTGTGCGTGAAGACGTCACAGCTGTTACTGTCGATGTCGGAGAAGACGCGGTCCATGTCCAGGGTCCGTCAGGAGCTGCTGCAGGTCCGAGCGCACACACAGTGGAGGTTCTCGTGCGCAGGGACTCACCTGAGGTCGAACAATCTGATCTGCACTTTTGGCTTCAGGTCAAATGGCACGCGCCTCTGTGCGTCTTTTCGCCCCGGATCAGCTCGTGTGAGCCGGAGAGCCTGGCACACGACCGACCTCACCCCGCTTAAATACTGTGGTGGGACAAAGACGCACCCCCCGCCCCGGGTCCCAGGCCCCCTGCCAGCCGCAGGAGGAGGAGGAGATGCTACGGCAGGTCTGCCCCGTGCCGCGGAGCACCTGATTAACATAATGGAATGACGCCCCCAAAGAGAAGCGTGCCGGTGATCACAGCCAGCCAATCAGAACCAGCGAGCAGCCACGCGAACACCCGAACCTGCAGCCAACCCCCCACTGTCGTGGCACCACTCTGCAAAGCCGTGTTGTGGGTTTTTTCTTGTGCAACATTTTTGTTAGTAAAAGAATCTCAGAACTACTACAGCTGGGACCCTGAACGGGCCTGAAACCAGTTCAATATTTACTCAAGAGCTTCTTCACTTCTTGTTTAATTTTGGTTTAAGTCTTAATTTACCTTCTGTTGGTGAATCAGATGCTGGTGGTCTTTCAAGGAACTGAGGAGCTCTCATGATGAACTAGTCCAGAACTCTGTGTGTGTGTGTGTGTGTGTGTGCGTGTGTGTGTGAAGGTGTGTGTGCGTGTGTGTGTGTGTGTACTGGACTGTTTTCAAGTGTTTTTTAAAGACATCTTTATGAGACAACCGTAGGATTTTCAATCCATTATTCCATTTAGAGCAGTGAGACCTGCAGAGTCTTTCTGTGGGAGGGGGCTCTCATTTAGAAATAATTACACAATGTTTGGGGTCTTCAGCCTGTATAATATATCAAAGCCATTGGAAGAGGATTGTTCCATTGTGGACTTCTTTTCACCGGGCTCTGGGTTTGTCCTCGTCCCTCAGCGTCTTTGTCCTGATTCTTTCTGCTTCAGTCGCTCTGCTGCCTCATTTTCATTCAAATTCTGCTCAGCAGGACAAAACCACAGTCAGTCTGAACACAAATCATCCAGGACCAGGGCCAGCACAGCATTCTGAGGGGCTGGCCCCAAAACCTGCTCCTGGTCTGCACCATTCGCCACGTCCCAGTCATCATACTGGAGCAACACAGCCAGGCTCTGTAGGGCCCCGTGAAGACCACGTAGGACAAACAAAGTTTAAAATCCTGCCCCAGCTGCAGTGTCGAGCCGAGCCCGTCTCTGGAGCCCGTCCAGCTCCGGCACCGATACCGGCGCCGGTGCCGGTACCGGTACCGGCACCGGCACCGGCGATGCTCAGCTGTCTGGAATGGTGACTTTTTATGAGGTGAAAATATCAACAACAGACTGGAAGAAAGTTCATACAACTTGATCATCTATTGTTAAAACTCTGCACGAAAGACAAATAATGTCTTCAGAAGCATAAAAAATATCCAGACGACAGCTGAAGAGGCGACGATACGAAAGACAGAGCGACAAAATCAGAGTTAAACAAACCTGCTCAACAGGCGGAACAGACCTGGTGTTTCTTCCTGCTGTTGTGTGC
This sequence comes from Takifugu flavidus, assembly GCF_003711565.1. Lineage (NCBI taxonomy): Eukaryota > Metazoa > Chordata > Actinopteri > Tetraodontiformes > Tetraodontidae > Takifugu > Takifugu flavidus. The sequence goes on along the minus strand of NC_079528.1, from coordinate 9,366,307 downwards.
AGTTGTTTCCCAACACACACTCTATTGGCTGACTGCTGGACGTGTGGACAGCTCAACACACTGGCGTGTGTGTGTGTGTGTGTGTGCGTGTGTGTGTGAGAGAGACTGAACAAAGAAGGAGTGAGAGGTCTGTCTGGGGTGAAGCTCTGACAGGATTAAGACTCAGCAACACGAGATGTGACTGAATGTCAATGAAGTGAAACACGTGAGAAAATCACACACTCAGTTGCTCTCTTTCTCTCACTAACAAATACACACACACACACACACACACACACACAAGCGCAAATAATCTTTGGGACTGGAGGAGTAGAAAAAGTGACCAGTTGAATTTAGTCAACTGAATTCAGAGTTCCCTGTTTTGTCTCCCTGCCCAAAAACAACAGAAATCCAAGTTCTTGACAACAGGTGCAACGGCGGAGGAAGGGGTGGAGCTACTGACATGAGTTCAGGTGGTCGGGTCAGCTCATCCTCCCCAGTAGACATCTAAGGTGGAAACAGGACTGGACCTTCAGGAGAATTGTTTAGTGTTGTCATGGCGATATAAGCAATGAATGAAGCATCTGTGCAGGCTGATGTTCTGCAAAGCTGAAGTAAATTATCACCAACCTGCGACACCTCAATAGAAACAGATTGATGATAAAGGACAGGGAGGAGGAGGTGTGTTCCTCTTAAGATGTACAGCATAAAGGACCTTCCAGATATCAACCAGCTAACTTGCAATTTCCTTCCAATTCTCTTCCTGGTACTTCAGAATAGTTGAAGTGGTTATCCTGGTTTCCATGGTGACAGATTTATACAATAATAATGTGACATAATATAGAAATCTTTATCAAACTATGTGAATGACACCATAGTAATGACATCACTTCCTGCAAGAGAGATGCAGAAAAAGTGAGAGAGTGCGAGAGAGTGAGTGAGCATATGGTTGTGAGTTCACTTCAACAAAGGAGTCATTGAGGAGGAGAGAAGGAGCGGAGTCCCAACTCCTCCTAATGAAGCTGTTGTGCTTGTGTGTGTGTCTGTGTGTGTGTGTTTGTGTGTGTTGGGGGGAGACCGCCTGAACGTGATTTGTCATACAATGTGGAACTTTAGGAGGTCCAGAGACCAGACACCTCCTCTCCATATGTCTACTTCATTTACATTTGAAAGCTCGGGGGCATTTGGAGCCGCCCACATTTCCCAGAATTCTTATAGTGTTAATGTGACAAGTGAGAAAAAGTTAGGAGGTTTCAGCTTTTGTGCAGAGAAAGTTTCAGGTTTGTTCTTTTCTAAAGTTTCTGTTCAACCTTCTGTTTGGGTCCAGGAAAGTCTGCAGCATCAGCAGAAGTTCCTCAGCTGCTCCTGCGCCGGCTAAAAGATGAGACATGTAGTTGTGTACCACTGGAACACAATATCAGTGTTAGCTGAGGTGTCTGACGGCACCAGAACGTCTTGGCAACACCAAGTGGTGGGAATGATTTGGGAGTTGGTGACCTCTAGATTCGGTCCCTGTTTGAAGTAGAAAGTGCAGTGCTTTGCTCTACATCAAACAGTGACCTTTAGATGTTTGTAGCCGAGTTTGAAGCTGTCAGGATAAAGATCAGGCCTTCCAAGTCTGATGCCACGGTCCTCAGTTAGAAAAAGCTTTTCCCACTACAGGTCAGAGAAGAGTAGCCACCATAAGTGGGGTTCAGAGATGTGAGAGGAGTTAAGAGTAAATCTGCTGCTCCTTACCATTGAGGGGAGACACTTGAGATGGTTTGGATCAAGATGCCTCCTGGGTAGCTCTCTCTGGAGGTGTTCCAGGCATGTCCAATGGGCAGGAGATTGTTAGGCAGACCCAGGACACAATGGAGGATTTCAATCTTCCATCAAGTCCTGGAGAAGCTGAATGTAAGGGAACGGTGACCTGGTCTGACCTACGAGTAACTGGATGATACATTAACCTGCAGTCTGCAGAAAAATTTGATAATGACAATCAAATGGATTAACGATATTTAATGATGCCACGGTTCTTAATGATCCCTCGCTATATCGCGTTTCATCTTTCACGGCTTCGCTGCTTCACGGATTTTTTTTGGGAGTCGTTCATTGCAGTTCTCAAATATAATCGAAGGTGGCATATCCGTTTATAAAAATCTTCTTGCTCAGAAAAAGAAAGAGCGCCAACAACTCCCCATAACAATGTTCTTCTCTGGGAGAAAGACTCCTGCGCCTTCAGTAGAAACAGACGCTCCAGCGGAGCGGAGTCAGGACGCAGAGGCACAGCTGGGACTGAAATACGCCAGTGACAATGTTTCCAACCTTGTATTACTAGATTAAAATGATTGTTTTAAACAATTTTGGGCTTTAAAACAGATTTTGATTTTTGGTTTCATTCTATAGTTCAGTATTGCATTGTAAAATAATAAAAAAAAAAATAAAGCTGACTACTTCACGGATTTCACTTTTCGCGTGTTATTTTTGGAACGCAACTCCCGCGATAAACGAGGGATCACTGTACACAGATTAAAACACGTTACATTTGAAGACTGGTGGAAGTTCACGACCCGGCCTGGCAGACCAGACCAACAGCGCCTCCTGCTGGCGGTAGGAACAAAACACTTGGGATTCGACGCAGTCCGGTGCTGCTTTCCTGCTTGTAACGTGTCTGTAACTAACTCGCAAAACGAATCATGAACATGCCATGTAATTTTAAAGAATTAAAATAAATAAATGGGTCTTCTATTTTTGTCGTTGTTTCTAGAAAAGGCTGTTTCCTGTTTCCGGTGTGTCACAATTTTGAAAGTCCGCCAAACAACAGCAGCACGTGAGAATATGCAGCGATGATTTCTGCTCTCAAAGATAAAGTTGGACAAATTTTGGTCCCAGGCGATGAATTCTGTTGTGGCGCCGAGGATACCATCTCTCTCACGGCTCATGTTCAGCCGGAGAAGGTGGTGTGTGGTCCGGGCTTGATGCGCAGCGCAGACCGGCTTCAAGTGTGTAAAAGCGGTGTCCTGCGGCACAAAGAGCCCAACATGTTCTGGATGGACTCACAACAGAAAAGGGTGAGATTAAGCGGAGCCCGTTTTGTATCTGATATTATAGTTTGAATGGAAACTATTGCTAACTAGAGGCACGAGACATTTGGTTAAATCCGTCCGTGTTTCCTGTTCGGTGCTGCAAGCTCTCAAAAAGAGGGTAGAAATGAAGCTTCAGAGCTAAAGTGTGCGGTTGTTTCCGAAACCACACACTCGTTCACTCGTTCCCTGTTCACTACTCACTACATGGGGGACATGGATTGAGTGAACTACGTAGCGCACTCAATTTAAAGTTAGTATTCGGACAACAGCGTCATTTACGGCGCACGTAAAGTGACGTCATGGTGTCGCATAATAATTACGAACCGGTCGCCGGGAAAAGTGGCCAGGTCCATTTAATTATTTTAACCCATCAGAAAAACATTCAGCGGTCATTTTATGAAAATGCGATATTTTACCCTAACACAGCCTATGTAGTGTATGGGGGGGGGGGGTTATGGACACAGCCTGTGTAGTGTATAGGGGGGGTTAGGACACAGCCTGTGTAGTGTATAGGGGGGGTTATGGACACAGCCTGTGTAGGGTATAGGGGGGGTTATGGACACAGCCTGTGTAGTGTATAGGGGGGGTTAGGACACAGCCTGTGTAGGGGATGGGGGGGGTTATGGACACAGCCTGTGTAGGGTATAGGGGGGGTTATGGACACAGCCTGTGTAGTGTATAGGGGGGGTTAGGACACAGCCTGTGTAGGGTATAGGGGGGGTTAGGACACAGCCTGTGTCAGGTATGGGGGGGGTATGGACACAGCCTGTGTAGGGTATGGGGGGGGTTATGGACACAGCCGTGTAGGGTAAGGGGGGGGTATGGACACAGCCTGTGTAGGGTATGGGGGGGGTTATGGACACAGCCTGTGTAGGGTATAGGGGGGGTTATGGACACAGCCTGTGTAGGGTATAGGGGGGGGTATGGACACAGCCTGTGTAGGGTATAGGGGGGGTTATGGACACAGCCTGTGTAGGGTATGGGGGGGGTTATCGACACAGCCTGTGTAGGGTATAGGGGGGGGTATGGACACAGCCTGTGTAGGGTATAGGGGGGGGTATGGACACAGCCTGTGTAGGGTATAGGGGGGGTTATGGACACAGCCTGTGTAGGGTATAGGGGGGGGTATGGACACAGCCTGTGTAGGGTATAGGGGGGGTTATGGACACAGCCTGTGTAGGGTATAGGGGGGGTTATGGACACAGCCTGTGTAGGGTAGGTATGGGGGGGTTATGGACACAGCCTGTGTAGGGTATAGGGGGGGTTATGGACACAGCCTGTGTAGGGTATAGGGGGGGGTATGGACACAGCCTGTGTAGGGTATAGGGGGGGTTATGGACACAGCCTGTGTCGGGTATAGAGGTGGTTATGGACACAGCCTGTGTAGGGTATGGGGGGGGTTATAGGACACAGCCTGTGTCGGGTATAGAGGTGGTTATGGACACAGCCTGTGTAGGGTATAGGGGGGGGTATGGACACAGCCTGTGTAGGGTATGGGGGGGGTTATGGACACAGCCTGTGTCGGGTATAGAGGTGGTTATGGACACAGCCTGTGTAGGGTATGGGGGGGGGGTATGGACACAGCCTGTGTAGGGTATAGGGGGGGTTATGGACACAGCCTGTGTCGGGTATAGAGGTGGTTATGGACACAGCCTGTGTAGGGTATGGGGGGGGTTATGGACACAGCCTGTGTCGGGTATAGAGGTGGTTATGGACACAGCCTGTGTTTCTGCTCAGTATGTCCCCACCAAAGGAGACGCGGTCATTGGCATTGTGACATCCAAGTCAGGCGACATTTTCAAGGTGGATGTTGGAGGAAGTGAGCAGGCATCTCTGTCTTACCTGGCCTTTGAGGGAGCCACCAAGAGGAACCGACCCAATGTTCAGGTGAGTCAAGGAAGAATCACAAGTTTTCCTCTTCTGTCAGCCAGGACCAGCTGTGGAAACCCTCCCACTGTGTTACCTGTTACAGGTGGGTGACCTGGTATTTGCTCATTTCATCGTTGCCAATAAAGACATGGAACCAGAGCTGGCATGTATTGATGGTTCGGGACGAGCAAATGGGATGGGAATATTTGGAGAAGGAGGTCTGTTATTCACGGTTTCTCTGGGATTGGTCAGAAGGTAAGCCCCTTGGTGCATGTGAGCACATCCCTGTAGTATTCTGTACTAAAGTAGAGCGCCCCCCACAGGCTGCTGGCCCCTCACAGTGAGATCCGTTCTGACCTGCAGCAGCTGGTCCCCTGTGAGCTGCTGGTGGGGATCAACGGTCGTGTGTGGCTCAAGTCCTCCAGCACCCAGAGGACTCTCATCATTGCTAACCTGCTGCAATGCTGCGACACCATGACGGCGCCACAGAGACGTCAGTTATTCAGGAGAGTTTCACAGGGGCCTCTGTAGCCCCCATCACCATCCAGGTTTCCTTGGCTGGACCTCAACATTTAGCAAAGCGTGGACGGTCGGCGCTAATCGACTGCCCATCGCAAAGGTGGAGGATGTGACTATAAAGATCTGAAAGGGAAAGAAATGGAAGAGCATTAGTGAGACGTGTTTATTTTGGAATTATTCAGCTGTGATGTCAACCACCTTCAGACCGCGCCTTCAGCTATGTTCTGTGATGTTTGTCAGCCCGTTTACATGACCAGAATTAGCAGATGACTAATGATCATCCCTGTGCCCTGCTGTTTAATGATAAATAAATGTTCAATCCTGGTGTTTAATGATAAATAAATGTTCAATCCTGGTGTTTAATGATTAATAAATGTTCAATCCTGGTGTTTAATGATAAATAGATGTTCAATCCTGGTGTTTAATGATTAATAAATGTTCAATCTGGTGTTTAATGATAAATAAATGTTCAATCCTGGTGTTTAATGATTAATAAATGTTCAATCCTGGTGTTTAATGATTAATAAATGTTCAATCCTGGTATTTAATGATTAATAAATGTTCAATCCTGGTATTTAATGATTAATAAATGTTCAATCCTGGTGTTTACTCACTCACTCACTCACTCATTTTCTACCGCTTGTTCCTCCACTGAGGGTCGCGGGGGGACTGGAGCCTATCCCAGCACAATGGGCGGAGGCAGGGTACACCCTGGACTGGACGCCAGTCAATCGCAGGGCTAACACATATAGACACACAACCATTCACTCTCACACTCACACTCACACTCACACTCACACTCACACTCACACCTATGGGCAATTTAGAGTTTCCAATTAGCCTAATCCCCAATCATGCATGTCTTTGGACTGTGGGAGGAAGCCGGAGTACCTGGAGAGAACCCACGCAGGCACAGGGAGAACATGCAAACTCCACACAGAAAGTCCCCAATCAATCCCAACCGGGGATCGAACCCGGGGCCTTCTTGCTGTGAGGCAACAGTGCTAACCACCACACCACCGTGCCGCCCTCCTGGTGTTTAATGATTAATAAATGTTCAATCCTGGTGTTAATGATTAATAAATGTTCAATCCTGGTATTTAATGATTAATAAATGTTCAATCCTGGTATTTAATGATTAATAAATGTTCAATCCTGGTGTTTACTCACTCACTCATTTTCTACCGCTTGTTCCTGCACTGAGGGTCGCGGGGGGGCTGGAGCCTATCCCAGCTCAATGGGCGGAGGCAGGGCGCCCTGGACTGGACGCCAGTCAATCGCAGGGCTAACACATACAGACAGACAACCATTCACTCTCACACTCACACCTACGGGCAATTTAGAGTTTCCAATTAGCCTAATCCCCAATCATGCATGTCTTTGGACTGTGGGAGGAAGCCGGAGTACCTGGAGAGAACCCACGCAGGCACAGGGAGAACATGCAAACTCCACACAGAAAGTCCCCAATCAATCCCAACCGGGGATCGAACCCGGGGCCTTCTTGCTGTGAGGCAACAGTGCTAACCACCACACCACCGTGCCGCCCTCTTGGTGTTTAATGATTAATAAATGTTCAATCCTGGTGTTTAATGATTAATAAGGACCCTGATGTGACAGAACAGGTCCACAGATTTCAGCTCACTTTTGACAGAACTGCTTTAGCTGCTGATGCTAATGACAAACTGAACCAGCAGGTGGCAGACCTGATATGATCACAAGCTTTTTTTTATCAACTTTCACATTTCTATTTTTAGTGACTTAGTGAAAAATCAGGATTTAAAAACCAAAATGATCATCAGACTGATTCTGGTCCAGCAGAGGGAACTGGGTCTTCTCTCAGGAGAATCCAGACTCAATCCTATACAGCACTAAAGTTAGAGGAAGGTTGTGGGTTCCATCCTCATCTGACAAAGACCACCTGGAAAAGCTCTTGCTTCAGTCTCCCAAACATCAACCACGTTGTGTCGGACCGGCGACAGTAACGATGCTTCCCTGTGTGAACGGGAGCGACGACCTCGGAGGACCTGTAACTTATTATTGGAATGCTACAAGAAAACAATTCACACAATTAATCAGCAATCTTTTAATCATTCAATCACTTTAAGGCACAATGCAGCTGATTCACTTATAGATGAGTGAACATGATCGATCAGTTCAGACACCAACACGGTCGCACAAAACCAGTGGAGCGTAAAGCTTCGGTGTCACATGACGTCTTTGGTTGCAGCAGCAAAAAGATTTTATTTGGTCAGCTGATCACAAAACAGAGCTCACACACACACACACGGGTGTTTAGATCCAGGAAGAGCTGCCTGGTCTGGGTTCTTACAGCTTTGTTGTTGCAAAACAGGTGAGGCTGTAGAACAGGTGAGAGGCTGTAGAACAGGTGAGGCTGTAGAACAGGTGAGAGGCTGTAGAACAGGTGAGGCTGTAGAACAGGTGAGAGGCTGTAGAACAGGTGAGGCTGTAGAACAGGTGAGGCTGTAGAACAGGTGAGAGGCTGTAGAACAGGTGAGAGGCTGTAGAACAGGTGAACTGTTTCCACTTGTTTATCTTAGAGAGGGTAATAGTCTGTAAATTATGTTCTAAATGTGTCGTGACAGGAAGATAAACAACACATGACACTTTCACACAGGTGGGAAGGTTAAAGATCAGGGATCCCAGCCCAAACAAGGCGGATCGATCAGGTCAAACACACCAGATCCAAAGATCCCGACACCCAGCGATCAGTCATGTGACCAGTGGTGATTGTCAGAGCAACAGATGAGCAGCAGCAGCAGATAAACAGTCAGCAAGCATCAACCAGGCTGTGCAAAACCAGAAGAACAAAGTCCAGCTGTCCAACGTGGCGGCCCAGAGGCCTGAGGGTTCAAGCATTAAAGGCACGGTTGGTGATCCAGCAACTTCCTGTCCGCTGACCTGGGGGGTCATGGCTTCCCCACATCAACTGTGATTTTGGTGAACAGGTCCAGTTTGTCCACCTTGATCACGCGATAGGTCAGAGAGTTGATCCCGTCGGTGTTCATGGTGTCTCTGGTGCGAGCGATCTGGTCAAACCTGAGAGATCAAACTGGACCATCAGTCTTCAGGAATTCTGCTGCCGTCTCTCTAATGGAAAACCAGCTGGGCTGTTGCAGCAGCGCCACCTGGCGGCGGTGGTGTGTGTTGCTGTTACCTCTGAGGGTTGGGATCGTTCCGTTGGTCTCTTTCGTGTCGGATCATCCGACATTTTCCGATGTCTGCGCTCGGTCTCGAGATGGACATTCCTTTCAACACCAGCCTGAAAGCCAGCAGTGACATTAGCCCGTGCGTGTGCCCGTGCGTGCGCCCGTGCGTGCGTGCGCCCGTGCGTGCGCCCGTGCGCGCGCCGTACCTGTTGTAGATGTCATCGTCTTCTCCTCCCCAGCCCCAGTAGTTGTTGGGCAGGCCGTTGATCCTCAGATATTGCTCTTTACTCATGGCGGACACGCCTCCAAAGTACTGATGATACGGCAGCCTGGAGGAGAGGGAGCACGGCTGAGTTCATCACCATTGGACGCTCTTGTCTGGACCTCTGGTGACTGGATGTGATTCACTGGAGCACGTGAGCACGTGCGTGACAGGAAACAGGAAGAGCTGCTGCTTCCTGTCAACATCATCTCCTTCATGTCACCATCACAGAGACCGCGGCAGAACGAGAGCTTTCATCATTTGTAGGTGTGTCTGAGTAAAAAGAACTTTTGTAACACTTTTTATACTCTAAATTACTGACAACTAAAATAATTACTTCTATTTCAAGCTTTTATTAGCAGAAAATGACAAATGTTCACACTAACAAAAGCAGTTTTCATGCGTTCAGATACGGGTGAACCCAATGCGTAGGTCTTAACTTGGGACCCGAGAGACCACATGGTGTTCCAGACTGTTGGCTCTGACCTTCCCTCATCTTCATGAGCATCATGTTCTGGGTCTGGTGGTCCTTCAGACACACCAGGACTGACCTGGCTCCCCACTCCTCAGAGTGGGGGAACTATGGAGCTACTACCGGTGATGGGAACGCCGCCGGAGCGCACGAGTGGATCCTGCGTAGCGGAACAGCTCGTGGCCCCGCGAGGAGCTGCTGACTTCGTTCACACAAAGGCAGCTGGGTCAGACCCCTGAATTTCGTGCTGTGTTCTCACCTGAAGCCGAACTTGTCCATGGACACGGACAGGTGTCGAGGCTGACTGAAACACTTGTAGATATTCCGATCATCCATGGGGATCAAGTCCACATCGCTGAAGATGAAGCACTCGTAGTTGTCCTCCTTCAGGGCCTCCATGTAGCCCACGTTCAGCAGCTTGGCTCTGTTAAAGGTTTCGTCTCCATCCTGAGAGACAGAAACACACCTCAGTGCCTGATTGGACAGAAGTCTGCTGCAGCCAAGCTCCAGAACATGAATCATCTAAAGTTTAACATCTAAAGTCACCCAGTTTTCAGTTATTATCATTACAAATAATAAAGAAAGCCAAAGTTTCCCCGAAGAACGCTGGTCGTCACAGGCCGACAGCATCAGCACCTCTCGTGGAGCCACTTGGTGAACGCTAATGTAAAAGGAGCTTTTGGCTAGAAGATCAAAGCCAGTTAGCATCTGTCCTTCAGCGTAGACGGCAGCCAGGTGGGGGGGGCAGGGGTGGGGGGGGCATTACTCCTCCTCCTCAATAACATCTGCTCTCTTCATCATGACCAGTTGTTGAGTTCTGGCTCGGTGATCTTAATGGATCTTTCTCTGCTAACAGGTTCTGAGCCAGAGCTCTTTGCTAATTATTCAGTTTACAGCTATTACAAAATCACTTTTTATTACAATAAACTGACAGGCTGCAAAAATGGCACAAGCACCCACAAAACAACCGGTGTTGGAACGTGCAGGCGTGTTTAAGGACCTGCTGTAAAAAGGTTTAATAAATCTAAAGATGTCATCAGCAAAACACAGCGTATGAAGTAAAAACACGTGTGCTCTGGGAAGGAGCCAGCTGGGTGTGTGTGTGTGTGTGAGTTGGGTGTGTGTGTGAGTGTGGGTGAGTGTGGGTGGGTGTGTGGGTGGGTGGGTGAGTGGGTGTGTGTGAGTGTGGGGGGGTGAGTGTGTGTTGTTGTGTGTGTGTGTGTGTGAGTGAGGGTGGGTGAGTGTGTGGGTGGGTGAGTGTGGGGGGTGTGTGTGGAGTGTGGGTGGGTGAGTGTGTGTGTGTGAGTGTGTGTGAGTGTGTGGGTGTATGTATGTGTGAGTGGGTGAGTGTGTGTGGGTGTGTGTGAGTGTGGGTGGGTGAGTGTGTGTGTGTGTGAACATGGACTCAGCCACAACATGACAACAGCAGAAAGACAAAGAAAAAGACGCCTGAATTACCAGCAGAGCCTCTGAAAACGCTGCTGACAGCCGAGGAGGCGTCTGAGTGTCCTCAGCAGCTGCAGCCGCACATGCAGAAGGAAAGGAGACAGGGAAGGAAGCAGGAAACCAGAGGAAGAGGAGACAGGGAAGGAAGCAGGAAACCAGAGGAAGAGGAGGACAGGGAAGGAAGCAGGAAACCAGAGGAAGAGGAGACAGGGAAGGAAGGAAGCAGGAAACCAGAGGAAGAGGAGACAGGGAAGGAAGCAGGAAACCAGAGGAAGAGGAGATAGGGAAGGAAGCAGGAAACCAGAGGAAGAGGAGAGAGGAGACAGGAAGGAGCAGGAAACCAGAGGAAGAGGAGACAAGAGAAGTGTGAGTCAAACTCCGCAGGAAGCAGCAGCCCAGTCAGACAGAGATAAACAGGCAGGGTTAGATAAACAGTCAGTCAGTGATCGGGGTGATGTGACAGTGAAACAGTGATCCGGTGATCCAGTGAAACAGTGATCCGGTGATCCAGTGAAACAGTGATCGGGTGATCCAGTGATCCAGTGAAACAGTGCTCGGGTGATCCAGTGATCCAGTGAAACAGTGCTCGGGTGATCCAGTGAAACAGTGCTCGGGTGATCCAGTGAAACAGTGCTCGGGTGATCCAGTGCTGCACCAGTGTGCTAATCACAGCACACCGGTGCTGAAGAGAGAGGGGGAGGAGCTTAGTGTTCTGCTGTTTTAGCCCTACGATGGTGACGAGGCTCGTGTCATGCCACACATCTAACGTGCCACAGGTGTGCGGCATGACACCTGAGAGGTTCCATCATGCACGCTCACAGCTGTCATGTTGCCCGAGCAACTTTTTATCTACTTGTCAACTTTTTCTGTTAGCGTTCTCACAACATCTGCGCTTAGCTGATTTGCCAGTGACGTCTCCATAAACCTTTATCTCCACTTAGCCTGGGCAGCCTGGCTGTCTTGGGCTCCATTTCATCAAAGTCCGAACACAAACGCAGTGAAACGATGAAGCGAAGAAGTGAAGCTTGGAACAGGCGTGTTCAGCCCCCCAGCGTTCTTCAGCACCGCCCAGCCTCCCCCACCAACTCCTCGGACCCCTCTGCCAGGTACTCCTTCAGGGAATGTTTGGGCCTGAGGGTGATTAAAAGGTTCCGACGGTGGTTTGGCCTCCTTCAGGAGGACGTCCGTGATAAACGCGTAGCAGTTCTGACCCGTGAGCGGCAGGTTATCAAATGTGACCAAGACCAGACTGGCTACACTCCAGTGGTTTGTTTAATGGAGAGAATGTGGACCCCATCTGAGGTGGGTTCTGGACACAACAGGAGCTCAGTGGTTGATGATGATGATGATGATGATGATGATATCAAAGTTTTAATGCTCCGTTTGCTGTTACACTACAAAAAATGTCAACAAATTGTTGAATCTAACATGACCGATTGATGCAAGTAAATGTGCCAAAACAGCGACGGAGCCTCAGACATCTGTAGCGCGTCCAGAACCATGAAGGCATGTTGACCCCTTTAACCACTCCTTTATGCAACTGGAGCCAGAACTATTTTGAAATTTTAAAGATGACTTCAGCAAGTGCAAGAATCACCGGAATGCACGTGTGCACGTGTGGCGGTAACATGACGGTACCTGGTTGATGACATAGATTCCGTAGTCCAGCTGCTGCCTCTGCAGGATGGGGTGCAGGTAGTAGAGCCAGTACTTGAGATGCTCCTCTCGTTTCCTGAACGGGATGATCACGGCCACCTTCTGGAGCGCCACACACTGTCTTGGCTTAAATCTCCCACCAGGCTGAACTGCAGGGTTCACCTTCTTCACCTCATCCAGACTGACTGGGATGTTAAAATCCACTCGTAGAGGCCCCACTGAGGACACACGGCACCACTCAGTCAATCAGAACATCGTCTGGCCCTGGAAGGGTCTTTGATGGCTTCCAAAACCTGATCATGGCAGGATGTTTAGCTCCTATATTTTATTATCCCAGGTGAGCAAACAGGGTTAGGGAGAGGCTTTAGGGGGTTAGGGTTAGGGTTAGGGAGAGGCTTTAGGGTGTTAGGGTTAGGGAGAGGCTTTAGGGGGTTAGGGTTAGGGTTAGGCTTTAGGGGGTTTAGGGGTTAGGGTTAGGGAGAGGCTTTAGGCAGTTAGGGTTAGGGAGAGGCTTTAGGCGGTTAGGGTTAGGGAGAGGCTTTAGGGGGTTAGGGTTAGGGTTAGGGAGAGGCTTTAGGGGGTTAGGGTTAGGGAGAGGCTTTAGGGTGTTAGGGTTAGGGTTAGGGAGAGGCTTTAGGGTGTTAGGGTTAGGGTTAGGGAGAGGCTTTAGGGGGTTAGGGTTAGGGTTAGGGAGAGGCTTTAGGGGGTTAGGGTTAGGGAGAGGCTTTAGGCGGTTAGGGTTAGGGAGAGGCTTTAGGGGTTAGGGTTAGGGAGAGGCTTTAGGGTGTTAGGGTTAGGGAGAGGCTTTAGGGTGTTAGGGTTTGGGTAGGGTTAGGGAGAGGCTTTAGGGTGTTAGGGTTAGGGTTAGGGAGAGGCTTTAGGGGGTTAGGGTTAGGGTTAGGGAGAGGTTAGGGGGTTAGGGTTAGGGAGAGGCTTTAGGCGAGGTTAGGGTTAGGGAGAGGCTTTAGGGGGTTAGGGAGAGGCTTTAGGGGGTTAGGGTTAGGGAGAGGCTTTAGGGTGTTTGGTGCTCTGGAGCAAATACTCTGGATGTTTCTGGATCTCCCTGGATCCCTCCTTCTCTCCCACATCACAAATGGGTCCTGGAAATACAGTGGGACCTCTACTTACGAACGTCTCTACATGCGATTTTTTCAGGTTACAAAGCGTCTCAACGGGAAAATATTTCCTCTTGTTCAGAAATTTTAGGATACGAAGGTCAAAAATACGCTACCGCTGCTACTCGCAGCTCGCGGAGTTTAGCGATGCAAACATGCTTGTAGCTGCTCTGCCATTGGCTATCGCCTAGCATCTTCCTGTCATCCCATTGGCTAGGAGGGACGTCAATATGTACAAGTTTGTGTGTATCCCAGCGTCGCCTTCATTTCACTTTTATTTATTGTGGGCGTTCGTATGTTTGTCCATTAGATGGCGGTGTTACCACAAGTGTTAACGTTCGTTGCTAGTAATGACGGCTAATGTAAGATTAGCCTGTAATAAAGTTCATTTTGTTCCCGGAGAAGCCTTGCACTGAATTTCTACATTTATTGTGCGGTAATCTAATTGTAACATATATTTGTTACATGATTTGATGCATTATTATGATTTATTTAAAAAAGATTATGTCCGAATTTTTGGGGGCTTGGAATGGATTAGGGCATTTAAATGGAAAACGCGTCTCTACTTACGGAATTTTCAGGTTACAAAACAACTTCTGGAACGAATTAAATTCATAAGTAGAGGCCCCACTGTAACGCTCTCCTATGAAGCTCTGACTAAAGATCCTGACCAGAGCTGAAGAAGACTCTTGGATATCAGTTCAACCCAGATGACCGAGTTCTTTAAAACACCCATATAGCTCCGTTATGATTAGCTGTTTAAATAAGATCCATTCTGCTTGTGGTCCAGTACCACGGTCCACCTGAGGCACTGACAGTCGGGCGTCACGTGACCGTTGCAACTACAGGTGAAGAACATGAGACCGCGCTCTTACCCAGCAGGGGTGAGGTCTCAGGGCATTTCCCCAGCTCCTTTGGCGGCTCTTCTTCCTTCTTGTCGGGGTTCTTCTGGGTCTCCTGAGATTGGACATGGGAGGTGACCTCACGGTGTCGGACCTGGTTCGATTGTGTGGCATTATTATAGGTTTGCTGGTTCTGCACGAATGCGAACCGAACGTCCAAGGAGCGGATGTAGAAGACGACAGTGACGGAGATGTGAAGGAAACACAGGAGCACCACCAGCTTACAGGTCCTGTGGAGAAGGTTGAAGTTGACGGACGCGTCTGCCGCCATCTCCGCGGTTCGGGTTCCGTGTAGCGGGGAAGGAAGCAGCTCGTGGCCCCGGGCTCCGACCGCCTGTTAGCTGCTGCGCTCCGACTCCATTTTGAAGAAGTTCGCAGCGAAAGTTTTGTACTCTTTAGTCTTGATAATGACGGCGTGAGAGCTTCCTGAGAAGGAGCCTGACAGCACAACACGGTGTTTGGGGACGAAGGAGCCCGCGGAGCCGCTGGAAACCTCCGGTTGCGTCAGCTTTCTGCCCGAACTCTTGAAAGTGAGGAAACTCGGCCTACCGTGACCAGAAAGTAACGGACTTCTCTCCGACTGCTCCAACGGTGCCCAAAGTGTCCGCAGCGCAGCCAACACTCGGCAGAACTCCAACAAAACGGGAGTCCGATGACAGTAGATAAGAGGCCCAAACGAAACAGAACCCGAGCTGGGGCTCCGGCACTCGCGATGTGGGAGGAGCCAGAAGGTTCGGGCGAGGGGCGTTCAAAGACCTCCCCGAAGTCAATACTTGACAGACGGAGCCGCAAAATGACGAAGACGTTTCGAGAAGCTGCAGGATCCCGGTCACCAGATACAGCTGATCAGGACTAAAGTCATGGAAACCAGGCTGTAGAGCTCCGTTTCTTCTCCCCTCACATTTCAACATTCCAGTCTAATCCTCAATTACTGGACAAATACAGCTCCGACAAACAGGCCCTATATTTCAGCCATTTTAAATCCCTTTGAACACATCACGCTGCTATTTTAATCACCTCGATGGTCGCTAATTACGTGATGTTTTGCATGATCATCGATCATTTCATGATCACCCGAACCCTAACCTTCATTAGAATGGTTTACTGGTCAGTTTACTGGTCAGTCTGGTCCCTAGTTCCCAGCTAGTTCTGAGGACTGGTCCCCCTTCCGTCACATCATTTCTGTGGAAAGTTCAATTCAACATTTTTCTTTTTATAAATCAGCACCATCTTCTAGTATTTAAAAACATGTCACCGACACATGAGGACAGTAAAAGAGCAAAATGCATTTTATAATTGTACTATTTTCTTTAGTGCTTTGACAGTAAGTGCCTTTAGTAGTCTGGGAGGCCAGAGCCGAGTGGTTTAGTCTGGACAAGAAAAGAAAAGAGATATTTGAAGCCTTGTATGTTTACAGTCTGTGGAACCACTGAAGGGAATGCATTTCAAGTTATCATTTGAATATCTGCATATGTTCCATTTAAATTACAAATTTTCTATTCAATAAAATGACACTCACATCATGACAATATATTTGTCAAAATCAGGATTTGTCTATGAACCACTTATGGAATTCAGATTATTAGCTTCTCTCAAAGAAACTTGCTGTGAAAAGGAGCTTTTGTGGTGGATTTGGCCTCATGGGTGCAGGCATCGACCAATCTTCTGGCTTGTATGGGCTTTAATACTGACAGCAAGTCACCTTCTGTAATGTACGTTAAATCATCTGTCATTGCAGCTCCAAGTGTCTTGGACCGAAAGAATCCTGTTGGAACCTGGAGGACAACGAAGCCCTGCTGTTACAGGATGTTCTTTGGTATTTGAGATTCAGCCATTGCTCTTAAGTGAAATAAAAGACAGTTTAACCACTGAAATAAATGTATTTAGTCGGACACGAAGCTGTGCTTCAATGGAAAAATCAGGTATCCATCTTTTATATAAGATGATAAAGGTCACACGTCAATAAGTTTGCCTCCAGTTTTGTGCTCTAATCTTCCATGGTGTCTTTGGACAATGTGCACGTGGTAATGTGCAAGCGCATCATCTAACAGCACCAGTGGCAAAATGCATATTATCAAGGTAAGAAAAGTTCACATCACAATCCCTGTTGCCCTCACATGTCCAGACATCTTTACTGTAGTTAAAGAATTGAAACCAGACACAACGTGCCAAATATTGTCCAGTTTTGAAAACATTTTAAAAGATAATCTTTGGATTGAAATATAGTACTCAGGTCAGCCAGGCACGTGTTTCACCTTTCTCATAGATAAGGCTGGATGTAATATATCAGCAAACAAAACCTACCTATAATGTTATACTGATATATACTGGTATATACTGATATATACTGGTATATGCTGATATATACTGGTATATACTGGTATATACTGGTATATGCTGATATATACTGGTATATACTGATATATACCGGTATATACTGATATATACCGGTATATGCTGATATATACTGGTATATACTGGTATATGCTGATATACTGTATACTGGTATATACTGGTATATATGCTGATATATACTGGTATATATGCTGATATATACTGGTATATGCTGATATATACTGATATATACTGGTATATGCTGGTATATACTGATATATACTGGTATATGCTGATATACTGTATACTGGTATATACTGGTATATGCTGATATATACTGGTATATGCTGATATATACTGGTATATACCGGTATATACTGATATATACTGGTATATACTGGTATATACTGAGTCCACCAGGTGTCGCTGTTTCACTCGTGATTAAGTCAAAAAGGGAGTTGATTTTTCTGTAAGCCTGCTTAAGAGTATTGTGTATTTATGTCATGTGTCTAACTTTCAACCATTTAATGATTGCACATGACATGCACAATAAAAATCATGACTCAATAGATTTGCTTCATAAATTGAAGCAAATTGTATCACTATTGCGAAACGTGCACAACTCATCCGAACTCGTGTGGGTGAGGAAGGCAGTTTAGTTGTAATGGTCGCCCTGTCCAAACTTGCGTGGACAGTTTAATTAAACGTTCTGATTGTTTTGATGTGGAACTTCCTGTACGCGATGACGTCACGGTGCTGACGCACGTTGGCTGTTGAGGAATGTGCGGAAACTTCTTGCCTGCGTGGAGCGTCGAAGACTAAAAAGTGTGGAAGACGGGAAAAGTCGAGCAAAGTGTGTCGAAGTGAGGACCGGAGGCTGGTGAGTCGCAGGGGCGGTTCGGTACAGGGTGACCGTGGGTCGGTACCGGCCCAACGGCCGTTTCCCGGACGGAGAAGCTGCAAAGTTTGGAGGAAAATGGAGGCGCTGAGGCGGAGAAGAAGGCGCTGTCCGGGGCTGATCAGGACCATGGCTAACACTCCCAGCAGGTCCAGACCGGGAAAGTTCTCCGCCTCAGCGGGAGCACCGATGGCGCAGCCGCCTCCAAACTCTGCGTCTCCGCAAAGTTTGAACCGAACAAAAGCTGCAAATCCGAACTTTGAGCAAAAGGCCGTCTGTAGCGTTTGACGTCATATGCAACATTCATCTACTCAGTAAGGCAGAAAGTTGAAAGACAGCCGCTGCATCCGCGCACGGAACTTTCCCGTTTCGAACCCAAACACGAGCTGCGCTTCAGCTCCGCGCTGAGCTCTTCTAACTGCTTTGAGACACTTTAATGTGCTCTTCACTTGCACTTTTCAGCGGGTTTGGGGGTTTTCCACGGTGCTGTCGATGGTTCCGTGGTGCTGCTTCAAAATGGCCGACGGGTTCGGTGCGTGTGCGCGCGCACCAGGGCGTGCAGCTTGTACGAGGTTTTAAAAGTTCCATTTGGAAAGAAGTAGAACGATACCACGTGACCATCGTTTGTCCAGAGAAATTCTGCTGATTTCCATGAAGTGAGGCACCAGGAACCTGCAGCCACCAGGGGGCAGTAAACATCCTGGAGGGCAGTTTGTAGTCTGGAGGGCAGAAGACCGCTGTTTTTGTTACTCTTCGGTCCAGTTAGCACTATTGGGTGGATTTAATGTTTAGATGTGTGTAAAGAAAATGCAATAAAATACAGAAATGTTAAAACACTTGTGACCGTCGTCTCCCGTCTGTCCGCAGCGTCTCTTTACTGGTGACAAAGGTCAGAGGTCAACATGGCTGCTCAGACCATGTTTTCAGCAGGGCCACTGGGCATGTCTCTGATGGACAACAGTCCAACCCTCTGTGACCTGCACGAGAACGCGCCGCCCCCCCCTCAGCTGGTGATGTTGGCGAATGTGGCAGCGGTGACGGCGGCAGATGGCGATGGAGGTGCTCTGGACGAGAAAGAGATGATGGAGCTGAAGACGGTGGGCAGCAGCTACTTGGACAGCGATGAGGACAATGGCAGCAGGTGACCCGGCGCGCACACACACACACACACACACACACACACGATCACTCGGTGCTCCTGGGCTCATCCTGACCCCGATGGCGCTCCAGGATAAACCTGCGTCTCACGGATCAACGTAGTCACACAGATAAAATTGTGACGGTTAGTTTGGGGACTATAGAGACAGCTGGACAAAGGTCGGTCCGAACGGGGCCGTTGGTGTCATGTGGAGGAGCAACAGTGGTGAATAAAAGACTATTAAAGAACATTAAAAGATCATTTGGATGCCAATTTCATAGTCATTAATAAACAGGCTTTCTAGACAAATCGGTGCTTTGGTTTTTTTAATCACTATTATAATCACATTTTTTTAATGTACTATTTAAAGACAAGTGTAACTCCAGTGTGAGAGGAACTCTAGATATTCTGGATCTAGCTGGTTAGGGTTAAATCGTCCCGATTGCTCATCCACTCTGCCTGTTTCTATCTCCAGGTACACTGATGACAACCAGAACTGCAAAGAGTTCTGTGTTATCGAGTACCCCGAGTCTCCAGATCCCACAGTACAGGTCAACCCTGTGGTCACAGGAAGTGGCGAGGATGACAGGAACAAAGCTGAAACCCCGCCTGCTGGAGCGAGGCCACGCCCCCTGGCCAGCACGAAACCCTCCGAACAGGACGGCAAAGTCAACGAAGGTCCCGGCGGCACGAAGAAAAAGAAGCCTTTCTACTGTAAGCCGTGTCACTTCCAGGCTCAGAACGAGCAGCAGTTCGTGGAGCACCTGCGCACTCACAGCGCCAGCAAGATGATGGTGGTGAACCACGTGGAGGGGCGCAGCAGGAACAAGACCAGGGACGCAGACGCAGCTGCCAGCGGAGAGGCGGAGAACAGTGGGGGGGACACAGGTGACAGCAAAGGTCTGATCAGGTGTGAACGCTGCGGCTACAACACCAACCGATTCGACCATTACATCGCCCACCTGAAGCACCACAGCAAGGAGGGAGATGACCACAGGTAGAACGGAGGGACCGAGGACACACGGGAGGGGTGACATGTTCCAACCCTGACGTTTGTGTGTGTGTGTGCAGAGTGTTTAAGTGCACGCTGTGTCCGTACACCACCGTTAGCCAGTACCACTGGAGGAAACACCTGAGGAACCACTTCCCCAGTAAACTGCACACCTGCAGCCAGTGTTCCTACTTTTCTGACCGCAAGAGCAACTACATCCAACACATCCGCACTCACACAGGTGATGCTGTCACTCACACACCTTTTCTTGTAAGGACTGCCCACGTCCACACACACGGGCAGGTGAGCACCCGCAGTGACGCTGTCTGTTGTGCGCAGGTGTTCGTCCTTTCCAGTGTCTCTACTGTGACTACTCCAGCTCTCAGAAGACCCACCTGACCCGCCACATGAGGACTCACTCTGGTGAGTAGTCTGACCTGCCTGACCTGGGAGCAGCCTAGACAGGTGCCGAACAAACCCAAAACTTGTGTTGACCTGCAGCCACACCTGCAGTCAGGGCAGAGAAAGGGCCTTTGGGATGTATCGGACCCACTCATAGCTGTGAGCGTGCAAAGCAAAGTTTGCTGTTATTTCTGACTGACATTGTTCCTCTCGCTGACTGTATCATGTTTGTGTTGCTCTCGCTGAGGCTCTTCATGTTGCACCTACACGGTGAGTGATTGACTGGACCCCTAACACCCAGAACCTATTGAGAACATTTTGAATATTTCCAAACGGCTCAGATCAACAGTTTGTACCAGGGTTAACCCTTGATTCTCAACCATTTATTGATTACCTGCCACGACTTGAATCAGCTGAGATTACTGGTGGCAGTTCCGAGTTCTGCCTGTAGGTGGCAGCCGAGAGTTTGATCACAATCATAATATTCTGAACCATCTGTAATTGTTGCAATTCTCAATATCTCCGTTCACTTGTGTGCAGGAGAGCGTCCATTTAAATGCGAGAGCTGCAATTACCTGGCAGCCAACCAGCATGAGGTAACTCGGCATGCTCGCCAAGTCCACAACGGGCCCAAACCTCTGTCCTGTCCATACTGTGACTATAAGACCGCAGACCGCAGCAACTACAAGAAGCACGTTGAATTGCACCTGAATCCTCGGCAGTTCCTCTGTCCCGTCTGCAAGTACGCTGCCTCCAAGAAGTGCAATCTTCAGTACCACATCAAGTCCAGACATGCAGGCTGCAACGTAGCCATGGACATCTCCAAGGTCAAACTACGTGTCAAAAAAGCTGGTCCTAATGGTGCAGAGGAAAACTCCAGCGTGCACAAGCGTAGCGATACTCGGGAGGACTTTGAGGTGGATAGGGACAACAGGGACAAGGGTACGGATGCAAACCCCATCAATCTGTCCATTAGGAGGAGCAGTCGGCCAGGTAACAGCCAGTCAGCTCAGACTGAAGCTCCCGATAAGGTTCAGGACAAGACCTCCCGCTCGGAGAGAGAGAAATTTGGGAAAGTTAAAGAACAGGAGAAAAGGATCACCACAAGGCAGAAGGTTAAGCGGGCTCATGAAAAAGTTCCCGAGGAAGAAATCCATCCTGGGTCCACAACAGCGACTAAGATTGGAGACGGAAAGGCCAAGACGAAGGTTAGGAAGCTGCAGGCAGAGGAGCAGAATCCCACAGAACCAAACCAGACACTGAAACCTGACCAACGGCAATCTGAGGATAAAAGAAAAATGAGACCAGACAAGGACAAAGAAAACCAGAGCAGCAGAAAGAAGAAGAAAGGTCTCAATAAGTCTAGAAAATCTGGGTCGCAACACTCAGAAAAATGCTCAAGACATGCAGACGACAGTCAGCAAAACCTCAGCGGCTCCCAGCAAACTCCAGAGAAAAAGGTCGCCAAAGAAAAAGCCCCAAAAAGGAGATCGGCCGAGGCACCAGGTCCCACCAAGTCCTTGTGTGACATGCCACCCAAGACCAGAAGGACAAAAGGAGCAGAGAAGCTACATCCCATTCCAGAAGGTCCTGGGAAGATCGGTGATACCAGGTCAACGTTCACCACGAAGCAGAAGAGGTCCAGAAATGTCTCGGTTAATGAGGACAACCTGGCTGTCAACAAGATTTCAGGAGGACCTGCTCAGCCTCAAGGCTCAACAGAAAACCCCGACACGGAACCCAACAGCTCAGCCACAAAGGAGGATTCCCCTGGTGCTTTAGGACTGGACCCAAGGGGGGCTCAGGACGCTCCTCCCAACCCAACAGAGCCACAACTGTCTTCGGACTCATCCCTCACACGAGTGTGCGTGACAGACCCCCAGAACACAGTGGAAAAGGTTCCAGATCCATCTAGGCTGCCGCCACCAGAACCACCTCCCCACAGGCCATCGAGACCTGCTGCTCCAGCAGAACCAGCTCAGCCCGTCAACGGGCCAGCAGAGGTG
Organism: Takifugu flavidus; assembly: GCF_003711565.1. Classification (NCBI taxonomy): domain Eukaryota; kingdom Metazoa; phylum Chordata; class Actinopteri; order Tetraodontiformes; family Tetraodontidae; genus Takifugu; species Takifugu flavidus. Next base: position 9,344,083 of record NC_079528.1, on the reverse strand, counting down.
GCGGACGGCCGTCTGGACGAGGACGCCTCTCTCATGTTCTCCCACCCTACCTCCCCTCCCACATTGGTGCTTCCTGTTGATCTGGCCAAACCTGCGGATCCAGAGGATGACGAGGGGATCCACAGCAGCCACGAAGGGGGAAGTGACATCAGCGACAGCGCCTCCGAAGGCAGCGAAGACTCGGGCCTCAACAGCAACGGTGGCTCAGGAAAACTGGCCAACGACCCCGAAACCCCGACGGCAGAGCTCCCGACGCCGACGGAGCTCAAAGGTCATATGTGCATCTTCTGCGACCGCTGCTTCCCCCTGGAGGCGGCGTACCGCCGCCACCTGAACCGCCACCTGGTCAACGTGTACTACATGGACACGGCAGCGGGCGCACAGACATGAGGTCGGCCAGCGGCGGAGCGGCGCCGTCCTCACCAACCCGGAGTGAGACGGATGTCGGTTTGGGTCACAGAGCCAAACCGACATCCGTCAGTGGTGTCGACAATCAGCCTTTCAGAGACAGAACTGCTCCTTTGGGCAGAACCGAGTTTCTTCCTGAACAAAATCTGATTGGTTACTTTTGTCACTTTGGAACCAAACCTGTAAATAAATGTATGCAATATTTTTGAAGAGGCCAAAATGGGAGCGGAAGCGTTTGTTCGGAGTTTTACGCAGTTTCATGAGTCGGACGTCAGATTTTTTGTCATTTTAACCTCATAAAATGCATCTTGAAAATGTTAGCAAACGTTTGTAGGACAAATCTATTTTTTATTAAACACCATCTGTTGGGCTTCTTTTACCCTCTGCTGTCATCAGCTGTACTAACGCTCGTTCGGATCCTTTTAACTCCACCAGTCAGGGATCAATAAAGTTTCCCTTTGCTCACCACTTCTTTTTCATGACTGCGGAAACGTGACGGCAGCGCGGACGAAACTGAGCAACACCGACTCATTTTAAGGTTCTGCAACTGGAGCCGTCCTGCCCGTGGACAAGCTCCTCCCACAGGTGTGCAGGTGAACAGACCGCCCGGCGCCGCGGCCGGTTTTATCGTTTTGTAGGCGGCAGATTTTCGGATCCGCTCTCCTTTCAGGGAAATGAGGTGGGGAAGCAGGGGGGGGGTCCGAACTCTAAAGGCTGCTGCCTGTGGACCGTGGAGCCTCAGGAGCAGCTGCTCGCCCGCCGCTGCCGTCACCGCCACCCAACCTGCAGGGACAGGTGACATCACAGCCCAACATTACCCTGGAGGGGTCAAAGACTTGGAGCCAGGTTCATTTTGAAATGCTGCCACTCCGAGTCCAGAGAGGCAGAACAGGTTTACCTGCAGATGACAGAGTGATGTCAGCAGCAGCTTCCAGGTAACCTCGACCCTCCAGCCTTAAATCCTGAGGAACAAAGGCAGGAAACTGCCTCATACGCTCAGGCCCTCCCATCGGAACCTGAAGGCAACACGCAGGGATTAGTGCACCTGTTCAAACAGCTGAGGCTGACCATGTGACCACAGGCTCTCACCCCCAGCAGGACCTCTCCTGCATGTTTCTCGTAAACACCATCGGCCTTGTCCAGGCTGGTGATGTGGACGGGGACCTGACTGGAGGCCATGACTGAAAACCAGCAGGATTTCCCCCCCTGTGGGACACACAGCTGACGGGGTGAGGGAGGTTAGCAGCTAACATGTGTCTGGACTAGTGTTAGCAGCTAACATGTGTCTGGACTAGTGTTAGCAGCTAACATGTGTCTGGACTAGTGTTAGCAGCTAACATGTGTCTGGACTAGTGTTAGCAGCTAACGTGTCTGGACTAGTGTTAGCAGCTAACGTGTCTGGACTAGTGTTAGCAGCTAACATTTGTCTGGACTAGTGTTAGCAGCTAACATGTTCTGGACTAGTGTTAGCAGCTAACATTTGTCTGGACTAGTGTTAGCAGCTAACGTGTCTGGACTAGTGTTAGCAGCTAACGTGTCTGGACTAGTGTTAGCAGCTAACATTTGTCTGGACTAGTGTTAGCAGCTAACATTTGTCTGGACTAGTGTTAGCAGCTAACATTTGTCTGGACTAGTGTTAGCAGCTAACATTTGTCTGGACTAGTGTTAGCAGCTAACATTTGTCTGGACTAGTGTTAGCAGCTAACATGTGTCTGGACTAGTCTTAGCAGCTAACATTTGTCTGGACTAGTGTTAGCAGCTAACATTTGTCTGGACTAGTGTTAGCAGCTAACATGTGTCTGGACTAGTGTTAGCATGAAATGGAACCATTTCTGATGCGTTGTAAATGTTACAGGCACAGTAACTATAAAAGGTGCATTAGTCATCTTTGACCACCACATTCTTTACATTACAAATATGCATTCACCCTTTCACAGCATTACTCATTCACTATTAGCACTGTCAGCTATTGGGAATCAGGAATCAGCATCAATGATGCGTGCAGGGGTCACATGACTGGCGGCTCGCTCTACTGCAAACACAGAGTCATGCTTCAGATAATGATGCTAAAGCTAGCACCAAACATGTGAAAACAAGATCTTGTGAAGAATCGTGTGTTGACTTTATGGGTGCGTATGATAAAACCCTCACGACCTGCAGGAAGTCGATCCTGGCGAGGCCGCCCACAAGCAGAGACGTGCTGGGCTTCAACACAAATGTCCGAGGGATGATGGCCTGAGTGACGACCACTGACATCACTTCCTTTTCTGTTAGCAGACTGAGGATCTGAGAGACAGGTGGGGACAGGTATGAGCGCTGGCAGCTGATTGGCTGACCCATTTAGCATTAATGAGTCATTCATTTAGCAATAATGGCTGTTTTTAGTCAAATGTCCCACATCCTGTGTCTTCATGATCCCCGGAGTATCAAACAGCCAGTGGGCATCTTTCAGCTCATTGAAAGTCAACTCGTCTGAAGGCATGTTGGGAACTGGAAGAGAGGTCAGAGGTCACAATGATGGAGCAACGTACGAATGAACCAATGACGTCTCTCCTAACCTGCTGTCACCGTCTCCTCGGTTTGTCCAAACGCCAGAGTGTCCGGGTCAAATTCAATCTCCTCTCTCCTCATTGTGACGCTTGACAAGAAAGTTCTGCCAACACGACCTGAGGACAGGTGGACACGGGGGTAATAAAGGGGTGGAGCCGAGGACAGGGGGGACACGGGGGTAATAAAGAGGGTGGAGCCGAGGACAGGTGGACACGGGGGTAATAAAGAGGGTGGAGCCGAGACAGTGGACACGGGGGTGAATAAAGAGGGGTGGAGCCGAGGACAGGTGGACACGGGGGTAATAAAGAGGGTGGAGCCGAGGACAGGTGGACACGGGGGTGAATAAAGAGGGTGGAGCCGAGGACAGGTGGACACGGGGGAATAAAGAGGGTGGAGCCGAGGACAGGTGGACACGGGGGTAATAAAGAGGGTGGAGCCGAGGACAGGTGGACACGGGGGTAATAAAGAGGTGGAGGGGACAGGTGGACACGGGGGTAATAAAGAGGGTGGAGCCGAGGACAGGTGGACACGCGGGGGTAATAAAGAGGGTGGAGCCGAGGACAGGTGGACACGGGGGTGGGGAGGGGAATACAGGGGGAAAGCGGGTGGAGCGAGACAGGGTGACACGGGGGTAATAAAGGGGTGGTGGCGAGGACAGACAGAAGGTGGACACGGGGGTAATAAAGAGGGTGGAGCCGAGGACAGGTGGACAGGGGGTGAATAAAGAGGGTGGAGCCGAGGACAGGTGGACACGGGGGGAATAGAGAGGGTGGAGCCGAGGACAGGTGGAACACACGGGGGTGTAATAAAGAGGAATGTAGGAGGTTGGAGCCGAGGACAGGTGGACACGGGGGTGAATAAGAGGGTGGAGCCGAGGACAGGTGGACAGGGGGGTGAATAAAGAGGGTGGAGCCGAGGACACGGGGGACACGGGGGTAATAAAGAGGGTATAAGAGGGTGGAGCCGAGGACAGGTGGACACGGGGGTGAATAAAGAGGGTGGAGCCGAGGACAGGTGGACACGGGGGAAACGGGGGTAATAAAGAGGGTGGAGCCGAGGACAGGTGGACACGGGGGGGGTAATAAAGAGGGTGGAGCCGAGGACAGGTGGACACGGGGTGAATAAAGAGGGTGGAGCCGAGGACAGGTGGACACGGGGGTGGGGTAATAAAGAGGGTGGAGCCGAGGACAGGTGGACACGGGGGGGGTAATAGAAGCGGTGGAGCCGAGGACAGGTGGACACGGGGGTAATAAAGAGGGTGGAGCCGAGGACAGGTGGACACGGGGGTAATAAAGAGGGTGGAGCCGAGGACAGGTGGACACGGGGGTAATAAAGAGGGTGGAGCCGAGGACAGGTGGACACGGGGGAATAAAGAGGGTGGAGCCGAGGACAGGTGGACACGGGGGTGGTGAATAAAGAGGGTGGAGCCGAGGACAGGTGGACACGGGGGTGAATAAAGGGGTGGAGCCGAGGACAGGTGACACGGGGGTAATAAAGAGGGTGGAGCCGAGGACAGGTGGACACGGGGGTAATAAAGAGGGTGGAGCCGAGGACAGGTGGACACGGGGGTAATAAAGAGGGTGGAGCCGAGGACAGGTGGAACACGGGGGTGAATAAAGAGGGTGGAGCCGAGGACAGGTGGACACGGGGGTGATAGAGAGGGTGGAGCCGAGGACAGGTGGAACGGGGGTAATAAGAGGGTGGAGCCGAGGACAGGTGGACACGGGGGTGAATAAAGAGGGTGGAGCCGAGGACAGGTGGACACGGGGGTAATAAAGAGGGTGGAGCCGAGGACAGGTGGACACGGGGGTGAATAGAGAGGGTGGAGCCGAGGACAGGTGGACACGGGGGAATAAAGAGGGTGGAGCCGAGGACAGGTGGACACGGGGGTGAATAGAGAGGGTGGAGCCGAGGACAGGTGGACACGGGGGTAATAAAGAGGGTGGAGCCGAGGACAGGTGGACACGGGGGTGAATAAAGAGGGTGGAGCCGAGGACAGGTGGACACGGGGGGGTAATAAAGAGGGTGGAGCGAGGACAGGTGGACACGGGGGTAATAAAGAGGGTGGAGCCGAGGACAGGTGGACACGGGGGTAATAAAGAGGGTGGAGCCGAGGACAGGTGGACACGGGGGTAATAAAGAGGGTGGAGCCGAGGACAGGTGGACACGGGGGTGAATAGAGAGGGTGGAGCTTAGGACAGGTGGACACGGGGGTCCGTCCCGGCCGTCTCACCCACGAGGTAGCCCTTCCTGCTGAGGTGCTGCAGCCTCTTCCGCTCATCCTGTGGAAGCTCCGCCTCCGTCCGTCTGGCGGCGTCCAGGCGTCTCTGCCGTCGGAACATCCTGTGCGGAGTCGGGTTCATGATGGGAAACTTCAGCAGGTTCAGCGTCGTCCCTGAATTCACCACAGCAGAAACAATCCCGTTGTCATGGCGATGACATGCTTTTAACAGAACCTTCCAGAAACCCGTGTTGGTTTCGTTTTATGAGTGTGGTTGAGGAGCTCTGGACGGGTTCTAAAGGTGACGCCCCTGGTGTAAACTGGGTTCTTTTCCTTACCCGGCCACGGTGAGATGGTGGCCTTGTGGACCACATCAGAGGCTCTGGACTTGCAGTAGTCGGACTCCAGCAGCGTGTTGAAGAGCGTCGACTTCCCGGCATTTGCCAAGCCCACCAGGTAAACATCACCTTTGTACTTCCAGGACCGCTGAAGGCTGGAGACCAGGGCCTCCACGCCGTACCCAGTCTTGGCGCTGATCAGGTGGATGTCGGCCAGTTGGGTTCCGAAGCCCGCATCGTGGCAGCACTGAGTGAGATGGCGCCTGATTCGCTGGAGATAATTGGGCGAGTCCATTGGAAGAAGGTCAATCTTGTTACCGAGGACGATGATGTGTTTGTTGGTCCCGACCAGCTCTGGCAGGTCAGGGACGATGGAGTCAGGGATGTCCAGCAGGTCCACAATAAGCAGCACCAGAGCTTTCAGGGGCTGGATGTTCTGAACCACGGCCCGGTACTGTTCTGCTGAGACCTGGAGGCTCATGGCCCTATGATGGTGGGTGAGCAGGTGGCAGCGCTGGCAGGTGGCCCCCGTCAGACCTCCCTCGTGGAGGAGAACCTTGAACTTCTCACTGGGCAGGTATCCCGGCACCTCCGGAGCTGTGCAGTGCAGAACAGCGCCACAGCCTGGACAGCAGGTGTCGCTGAACGGCTGATCTACGTCTGGCGTCCCAAAAGGGGCGTGTTCACGCTTCTCCCCTCCTCTCTTTCTCCTCTTCTTTGTGGCTTTGATGGCGTCATCCAGGGGAAAGTCAACGTCGTGGAACTGGATCAGATCGTCTGGTTCCACCTCCTGCTGTGCTGCACCGCTCAACATCTGCAGCTGTTGCTCCAACGGCCTCAGGCGTGGAGAAGGTCGGGCGCTTGGTTTGGTGGGCGGAGCCACAGGGGACCAAGGGAGAAGGTCCTCCTCCGGATCTGCATACACATCACACTTGTGGTCTGGCATGTACTCGCACGCTCATATTCACGCTGCTCTTTAGGAACAAACAATAACGGCGCCACCATCAGCAGACCTTCATTAAATATCAGCGTCTGACCCTAACCCCCCCCACGTAGTTAGACTGAACTACAGAGGTCAGAGGTCAGAGGTCAGGCCTCCGGAGTCTCACCTGTACTGTCCACAAACACGAACTCTTCCTCCAGCTCCGGGTCCACAGTGGAGCTCCGGACTGTCGTGGCGTGTGTGCAGCGGAGCCGCTGGGTGAGGCGTGGCCCTCGCGCACACCCCGCAGACCCCGCAGACAGGATGCGGGAGTGAGGCCCTTTCACGCATATCCACAACGCGCGGCACACGCTCGTCCCAAACACGCTCCACATCTTCACGTCTCCCGAATACGAGTAAACTCTTCCACCACGTGACCTTCTACCACCAACACGCGCTCACTTCCTGAACGGAAGTGGCGTCAAGAAGAATGTAATTTTCTAACAACTAAAAAAATGGATATTTAATATTTCAAAGCTGCCACTGGTACAAATTTCTTTCTTTTATCCCCTTCGGGATCGGGGTTGAAGGCAGGCGACACCCGTGGATGAGTCGCCAGTTCATCGCAGGGCTTTATGGGAGCATTTGGGGGTTCGGTTCCTTGCTCAAGGGTACGAATTCACGTGATTAATTTAATCATTCAAAAAATAAAAATCGAATTGTTACAAAGCGTGACGAAGACTAACGTAACGAAGTCCGGTCGCCTGAGGAGGAGGTCTCACTCTGTTGCAGATAACAAAGCGCAAACTACAGAAAACGTGTAACTTTTATAAAAATAAAATAAAAACTCAATACATTTATAGAATGGTACTACTGACAGCTCAGTTAAAATTCCACGTTACTACAAAACATAACGTCATCCGATGGCCACATATACATCAACCCTAATTTTCTGTCGCTTTTGCAGGATTCAATGTGCAACTTAATTGGTTGTAGGAGACAACCAATTAAGTTGGGTCTTATATAAGGTTCTGTGGTCCACCTGCTGCTCTGGTCTTGCTGATCAACCAGGTAGGCGACTCTTCCTCACCTGCATCTTAGTGCTCCCGCGTGCATTCGTGATGGTTCTGGTGGCTGGTGGCGTTTTCTAAAAACAACAACAAAAACGACCCTCTTATGTGACACCTCCTGTTCATACACGATCTTTGTTTTGCGAGTAACTTCCGCGTTTCGGCTTCTTCTTCTGTCACTTTAGGTTCAACATGTTGAAGTTGAGAAGCTCCTGGCTGAGGGCCGCTGCAGGTCTCTTTAAACCTCCTCCAACCTCTGCTGCTGCTGCGCAGGTGAGATAACCTTCACAAAAAGGGAACCTTTGTTTCCTCAGCTGCAATGACGATGTTAAACGTGAAGAGAGTACAATATTGCAATGATTTGAACGAACTGGTGTTTGTCCACCATGTAAGTATTCTCCAGATATAACTCGAACTCCGGTTTGAAAAGAGTGCCTGGACATTAGCAGACTACAGGAACCACCTGTGCTTTTACCTGAGGACATGAACCACTGCGTCCCTGAAACTGTCCTCAGGGACCTTTGGCCCAGTAGCAGATAAATACTCCCACCGAGCTGGTCAGAACTGAACAAGCCTCTCAGGTGAGAGCAGAAACATCTTCCAGTTCCTGTCAACGGGTCAGCGGACTTCTTCGGACCTTTACCGTTGCTCTGGCCTGGATGTGAGAACCTACTTGTCTGAAGTCTTGAGCTGTAAATATCTTCCAGGCAATTTATCGTTATGCATCTCTGAAACTGTTTTGTTGTTCATCTTAGTTTTTATTCAGTGTTTCTAAAATCGAAAAGCTTCCCGAAGGAGCATGTTAGCAGTGTATGTTAGCAGTGTAGCATCAGTTACCATAGTGACAGACAGCCATCAGTTTCTCTGCCTCACACACACTCAGGTTGGCCTCTGGACTGTTTGCTGTTAGAAAGGTTTAACGTTAACCAAGTTCTGCTTCATTTTGTTTTTGACCTTTGGCCGTTTCTTATCAAATCTCATGTGCGTCTTTCAACGATCACATGCATGATCCACAAAGGTGACCCTGACGGCCATGGCAGGCTGCGTTCAGGGGCCGCGGCAGGCTGCGTTCAGGGGCCGCGGCAGGCTGCGTTCAGGGGCCGCGGCAGGCTGCGTTCAGGGGCCGGCGGGCTGCGTTCAGGGGCCGGCGGGCTGCGTTCAGGGGCCGGCGGGCTGTGTTCAGGGGCCGCGGCAGGCTGCGTTCAGGGGCCGCGGCAGGCTGCGTTCAGGGGCCGCGGCAGGCTGCGTTCAGGGGCCGGCGGGCTGCGTTCAGGGGCCGCGGCAGGCTGCGTTCAGGGGCCGGCAGGCTGCGTTCAGGGGCCGCGGCAGGCTGCGTTCAGGGGCCGGCGGGCTGCGTTCAGGGGCCGTGGCAGGCTGCGTTCAGGGGCCGTGGCAGGCTGCGTTCAGGGGTCCGGCAGGCTGCGTTCAGGGGCCGCGGCGGGCTGCGTTCAGGGGCCGCGGCGGGCTGCGTTCAGGGGGCAGGCTGCGTTCAGGGGCCGCGGCGGGCTGCGTTCAGGGGGCGCGGCAGGCTGCGTTCAGGGGCCGGCGGCAGGCTGCGTTCAGGGGGCGCGGCAGGCTGCGTTCAGGGGCCGGCGGCAGGCTGCGTTCAGGGGGCAGGCTGCGTTCAGGGGCCGGCGGCAGGCTGCGTTCAGGGGCCGGCGGCAGGCTGCGTTCAGGGGCCGGCGGCAGGCTGCGTTCAGGGGCCGGCAGGCTGCGTTCAGGGGCCGCGGCAGGCTGCGTGACGAACACAACGGTGATATTTCTGTCTTCACATACTCGTGCGGAACACGAGACCTGCAGGTCTTGAAGGTTCACCAAACAAGAATGCATGACTGAAGCAAGATGACTTCAGACTTTCAAGATCTTATTTTTATTGATGATGTTTAGTGTTGGAACCTTCTGGACTGAGACTCACATCTACATAAAGCGTAATGGTGTCAATCATCCTGATTCTCTCTGCACCCCGAGCATCTATGTTGGTCTGAAGCGGAACGGCTTGATGTCTCACTTCCTGTTTGCAGTCTCGTGTGCACCTCTCCTCTGGGCCTCAGCAGAAAGACACCACGTTTTATGAGTTTAGGACCTACTGCATTCGCCCAGAACAAAACGCCACTTTCCTTAAACTGACCAATGAGAAGATTCACCTGCGTACCGCCCACTCCGAGCTGATTGGTTACTGGAGCGTCGAGTATGGCGGCCTGAACAAAGTCTTCCATATATGGAGATATGGTGAGAACATTCATCTTCTTTGAGGGTCTTCCTCACAATTTACAAAATGAAGAACTCTCCCTGCCCCTCTCCTACTGCCCCCTCTCCCTGCCCGCCCCCTCTCCCACTGCCCGCCCCCTCTCCCACTGCCCGCCCCCTCTCCCACTGCCCCCTCTCCTATTGCCTGCCCCCTCTCCTACTGCCCCCTCTCCTACTGCCCCCTCTCCTATTGCCTGCCCCCTCTCCTATTGCCTGCCCCCTCTCCTATTGCCTGCCCCCTCTCCCTGCCCGCCCCCTCTCCTACTGCCCCCTCTCCTATTGCCTGCCCCCTCTCCTATTGCCCGCCCCCTCTCCTACTGCCCCCTCTCCTACCGCCCCTCAGATAGTTATTCTCAGCGGGCAGCTGTTCGGGCCGCCCTGGCTCAGGACCCATCATGGCTGGCGCAGTACATCTCCATGGCGTTACCAATGCTGTCGTCACAGGACAACGAGGTGACATATCTCGTTCCCTGGACCCATCTGCAGAAGCCCCCAAAGGAGGGTGGTAAGCCCCGCCCCCACCACGCCAAACGTGTGCTTCTGCATTGACGTGCGACTTAACTTCACGTGTGTTTCAGGCGTGTACGAACTGGTTTCCTTCCAGATGTGCCCTGGAGGTCCAGCAGTATGGGGCAAGGACTTCCAGGCTGCTATCAGTGCCCATGATGCACCAGGGTACGGCAAAGTTTTGGGGGTGTTCCATAACGAGTTTGGCCCCCTGAACAGAGGTACGGCGTGAAAGATCCACAGCACCCTGTAAAACCGTGTGCCGACGTGAGCGGTGTAAACGTTGTGTCATCAGTTCACGCCCTCTGGTGGTTCGAGAGTGCCGATCGGAGAGCTGAACTACGTCACAAAGCTCACGCTGATCCCAGAGTGGTCGCCGCAGGTGCGACGCCTGAACATCACCTTTATCTGTTGATCAAATATCAATCAGTAATTACTCGTTAACATTTGGTCCACAGTGAGAAACAGCTCCAGTCATCTGGTCTCTCAGGAGAATCGGCTCATGTTTCCATGTCACTTTTCCCCTCTGAAGTAACTTCTGCTGTCAGCTGCATCTCCTCCGACCCTGGAGCGACGTCCTGAAGCAGGTGTCGTGCACGCTGCGTTGCCATAGCGATGGCTGCTCCTACACTATCGACATTATCGTCATTAAAGGCTGAAGCTCACATCCTTCTGTGATTTGTTGTTTTTAGAACTCACATGTTGTAGAACTTATTTGAAGAATTGTGTGGATTTTTTTTTTTTTTTACCTGATCGAGGGAAAAACACAAGCAGCTTCTGTTTTTCACGTGAGTTAAAAGACGAGGGAGCTGAGTGCGTTGGCTGGATGAAGTGCAACAGAAATGGTGGATTGGTTTCTTTTATTGTGGGGGGTAACAGTTGTGCACACCAGTCTAAAACCAGATGAACATGAGTGCAAATACAAACTGACGGTGTGAAAGTGCTGAAACTACAGAATCATGAAGGACGCGAGCAGCTCTCTCCGTACTGAGCCGTCACGTCCAAGCACAAAGCAGATCAGCTTAACAAAAGAGACCTACAAGGTCAATCAACTCCTCTGATTGGCTGTTGAACACTACAGAAACCTAAATGACACTTAACTTTAGTGACATAAATACAACACAAATGATCAAAAAGGTTGATTTAGATTCTTCATCAGCTCACTAAGACAGACCCTGAAGGTTTGGAGGCGGTGCTTCAAACGTCCCACTACGATCTGTCATTCAAGTTTAGGTTAGCCCCGCCCACAAGCTCTTTTGCATTGAATGGCATGAGGCAACATGTGACTCCACCCATTGTATGATGTCACAGCAAGGGGCGTGTCCTTAGCTGTAAACCCAAGCAGGTCCTCGCCGATGGCCGGTCATGTGATGCTGAAGTCACATGACGCTCTCCCTCGCGTCAGCTTCGCCGTCCGAGCTCGCCATCGGAAAGTTGATGACAGCGTCCTTCCTTCTCACGGAATCTTTGGAATGATAGTCATCGCTTTGATCTTTTGCAAAGTTCACAAACACCTGAAACGCCAGAAAAATCAGTTTAAATGGAAGCATGAGATCCCCTCGTCCTGGCACGTGCACGCAGCACATCACGTGCACGCAGCACATCACGTGCACGCGGGCAACATCATGACATGAACCACAGAGCTGGACCTGCGAGGCCCGGTCGGCTGCGTACCTGGTCCAGCGTGGTCTGGGTGACGGAGTAGTCCTCGATTCTGAGCGTCTCCTTGTTGCTGGCGAGTGTGGAGAAGATGTGAGTGAGGGAGGTGCAGGACGAGGGCAGCTGATACTGCAGCATGTTGCGATGTCGCTCCTTCAGCGTGCTGCCGCTCAGCTCGCTCTCGATGAACTTCATGACGGGCTGCAGGTCCGGGTCCGGTCCGGCCACCCGCAGGATGATGGTGTATCCATCCCCGAATCTGAAGGCCACATCAGCTGATCAGCTCAGCAGCAGAGAGAACAGATCAAGGTGCTGGGGGGGGGTACCTGTTCTTCAGGTGCTGGACGCTGCCCAGACACCTGAACCTGCCGTTCACCATGATGGCCATGCGCGTGCACAACGCCTCACACTCCTCCATGCTGACACACACGTACACAACCATCAGCACGTTTAGAGAGCAGCAGATGTACGGACAGAGGGCCGGGACAATGTTTCAGATGGATGATGAAGACCGAGGTGATACCTGTGTGAGGTGAGAACGATGGAACGCCCCTCCTTGATTACGCTGTGGATGCAGTTCCAGAGGGCCCGGCGGGCTTTGGGGTCCATGCCAGTGGTGGGCTCGTCCTGTCACCAGCAGAACGGCCAGGATCACGTTGGCCCACAGGTGGATGAGGAAGATGATGGAAAAGGTGAGGAGCAGGGGGAGGAACATCACCTGGCTCACACTAACTGCAATAACTTTCTTCTACTCTCTCTCTTTCTTCTACTTCTGTGTTCAGTAATCACTCGTTACTTTAATCTTCTTTCAAACTCCTCCCCCATTTAGGAAACTGCTCTCCGATTGGCCGAGAGCGCTCTGATGCTGTTGTGTAACGGCTAAACTGCAAAACTCGATTAATTCCTTTAGAAACTACCTGGTTAACATGAGCTGTGTGTGTGTGGTGTGTGTGTGCGCGTGTGTGTGTGTGTGTGCGTGTGTGTGTGTGTGCGTGCGTGTGGTGTGTGTGCGTGCGTGTGTGCGTGCATGCGTGTGTGTGTGCGTGTGTGCGCGTGTGTGTGTGCGTGCGTGTGCGTGTGTGCGTGCGTGTGTGTGTGTGTGCGTGCGTGTGTGTGCGTGCGTGTGTGTGTGCGTGCGTGTGGTGTGTGCGTGCGTGTGTGTGTGCGTGTGTGTGTGTGTGTGCGCGTGTGTGTGCGTGCGTGTGTGTGCGTGCGTGCGTGTGCGTGCGTGTGTGTGCGTGTGTGTGTGCGTGCGTGTGTGCGTGTGCGTGTGCGTGTGTGTGTGCGTGCGTGCGTGTGTGTGTGCGTGTGTGTGTGCGTGTGGTGTGTGTGTGTGTGTGTGTGTGGTGCGTGTGTGTGTGCGTGCGTGGTGTGTGTGTGTGTGTGCGTGCGTGTGTGGGTGCGTGCGTGTGTGCGTGTGTGTGTGTGCGTGTGTGCGCGTGTGTGTGTGTGTGCGTGTGTGTGGTGCGTGCGTGTGTGTGTGGTGTGCGTGTGTGCGCGTGTGTGGTGTGCGTGTGTGTGTGTGTACGTGTGTGTGCGTGTGTGTGTGTGTGTGTTACCAGGAAGACGACGGCTGGGGCTCCGATCAGGGCGATGGCGGTGGACAGCTTCCTCATGTTCCCTCCGCTGTAGCTTCCTGCTGCTTTATCAGCGTACTTCACCAGCCCCAGCTTCCTGATACCCCACTCTGCCACCTGTCAATCACACCTGCGTCATCAGCTCCCTCTTCAGGTGTCAACGACATGAACTGTTGTGAGCGCTGCACACTCACGTCGCACACTTGGTTTGCAGGGACCCCCCTCAAGACAGCGTAAAGTTCCAGGTGTTCTCTTCCTGTCAGCAGATCGTTGATGGAGTCGAACTGAGGACAGTAGCCCATGTTCTGGTGCACCTGGTCGATCTCCCTGAGGATACTGCACACACACACACACACACACACGTACGCACGCACGCACACACACACACACGTACGCGCACACACACACGCACGCACACACACGCACACACACACGCACGCACACACGTACGCACACACACACACACGCATGCACACACACACACACGCACGCACACACACACGCAGACACACACATGCTTGAAAACGCGCTGACATGAACAGGAAGTGAGGTCGTGTTTGTTCCCTGACTGGTTCTGAGTTCCTCAGATTTAAAAATGGAGCAACAGCTGATTAATGCGATTAAGCAGGTCCAGAACCAGATTCCAGTTCTGCTGCAGATACACACAATAATAGTTAATAGTTGATCATTAACAATCAGAGACGTCAACTTCCACACGCACACACACACACACACACGCACACACTCGCACACACACACACACTCGCACACACACACACACACACACACACCTGTCCTCTATATGTTTCAGCTCCACTAGTATAGTTTCTTACTTTGTTTACAGTCACCTCAGTACTTTAGTGTTATTCACCTGGTTCGTCTGTATATTATATTATGTGTTATTATATATTATCTTGTTATCCATAAACTGTGTTATTATCTGTAAATGCTTATAAGCTGTGTATTACATTCATATATCATGTTGACCAGTCGAGCAGGTTCATTTCACCTGAGTCTCTTATGACAATCTGTCAATTAGAAGACGTCCACCAAGAAGCTCAGTTCCACACTGTGACTCACCTGTGTGTGCGAGTCCATAAGCTCCTTGGTGGGAATAATTAGTGTTTGGTACAGGTGCACTGGTACAGGTGCACTGGTATAGGTGCACTGGTACAGGTGCATTTGTACAGGTGCACTGGTACAGGTGCACTGGTACAGGTGCACTGGTACAGATGCACTGGTACAGGTGCACTGGTACAGGTGCACTGGTACAGGTGCACTGGTACAGGTGCATTGGTACAGGTGCACTGGTACAGGTGCATGGTACAGGTGCACTGGTACAGGTGCACTGGTACAGGTGCACTGGTACAGATGCACTGGTACAGGTGCACTGGTACAGGTGCACTGGTACAGGTGCACTGGTACAGGTGCACTGGTACAGATGCACTGGTACAGGTGCACTGGTACAGATGCACTGGTACAGGTGCACTGGTACAGGTGCATTGGTACAGATGCACTGGTACAGGTGCATTTGTACAGGTGCACTGGTACAGGTGAACTGGTACAGGTGCATTTGTATTGAAAGGTGGTGACATCACGTTGGTCTGCAGCAGCTTTTGGGTCAATATTTTATCTTCTACCAAAAGGAGCGAAACACCCATGAGACTAAGGGCCAAATTCAGGTCCTGGAGAGGTGATCCTCAGGCCAAGGTCAAGGTTCAGGTCAAGGTTCAGGTCAAGGTTCAGGTCAAGGTTCAGGTCAAGGTCAAGGTCAAGCTGATGTGTCCTTCACAAACAAACCTCTTCCCAGCCAGGAAGGCCTCTCCGCTGGTCACTCCAGTGTCTCCAGTCAACATTTTAAATGTTGTTGTTTTTCCAGCTCCATTAACTCCGAGCAGCCCAAAGCACTGAAACACACACACACACACCACACACACACACACTCAGGTCCAGGTTGATGATCTGACTGCTCATTGATTTGTCTGCCACACTCACTTCTCCAGGTGGAATCCCGACACACAGGCGATCCACTGCTGGTTTCTGCTTTTTCTTGAACACCTGTGCACAGATTGAGCTCACTTCCTGTCACATGGTTGCTGGGTGTGTGTGTTGTCGTCCACGACACACGAGGAGGACTTCAGTACAATTTTAACTGGTAAAGTGAGGAGTTTTTGGACATTTTGTCTGGTCCTCACAACTTTTGGGATTTGAAGGTTGTGTTTAGGTTGTGGTCGGGTCTACCTTTCATATACGTGCATGTGCATGTGCATGTGCATGTGCATGTGCATGTGCATGTGCATGTGCATGTGCACGCACACGCGTTTACCTTTGTAAGTTGCCGTAGTTCCAGGATGTCTCCTTGTCCAAGGCCATGGACAATCTTCTGTCTTTCTCGTGCCACATCTTCATCTTCCTCCCCTACTGGACCTAACTTAGTCAGTTTAGTGACTGACCTGAACACACACACACACGCGCACACACACACACACAACACACACACACACACACACACACACTCATTTTGCTGACCTCAAGATGCATCACGGCAGCTACAAACAACAAAAGTGTGTGTGTGTGTGTGTGTGTGTGCGTGTGTGACAGTGTGTGTGTGTGAGTGTGTGTGTGTGTGTGTGTGTGTGTGTGAGTGAGCATGTGAGTGAGTGTGTGTGTGTGAGAGTGTGTGTGAGTGTGTGTGTGTGAGTGAGTGTGTGTGTGTGTGTGTGCGTGTGTGTGTGTGTGTGCGTGTGTGTGAGTGTGCGTGTGTGTGCGTGTGTGTGTGCGTGTGTGCGCGTGTGTGTGTGTGTGTGTGTATACCTGGGTTTGATGAAGAATCTGTACTGGATGAGGACCGTGATGATGAAGAAGACCACGCCCTCCACCGCCATGGCGAAGAGGTTCTTCCCCACCATGTCCCACTCCAGAGGAGAGCGGAGTCGGTTCTCCCCTGACAACAGACAGAATGAGGTCATGACCTCACACAGACAGTCTTAGGACGTGTGTGTTCCTGTGTGTGTGCCAGCGGTACCAAATCTTTCCAGCGCGTCGGCCATGGCCTGGTTCTTCACCATGTCGATGAGTCCTCGTCCCAGACAGAAGTGAGGAAAGATGAGGAGAATATTCTTCAGGATATCGTTGATTCCTCCAATTTCCTGCAAAAGAGGTTTGAGCCAAATACATTCTGGCTTGTCGTTGTGGCCGGTCGCCGTGGTAACTCACGTTGTTTCCAAACAACTCCATGACGAAGGTTGAGATGCTGCCGTTGATGCCGATGAGGATGTTGACACTTGTGAGGACCACGTAAGCTGTGCTGGGGATCGTGAAGAAGAAGGAGGCCGGATACATCAGGGGAGTGATGGACCACCTGGAAGCAAAGACACGTTAAAGACGAAGGACAAACCACAATCTGCCTTTAGCTTCCAGACAGGACCCTAACCCAACCCTAACCCTAACCCTAGTTAACCCTAACCCAACCCTAACCCTAACCCTAGTTAACCCTAACCCAACCCTAACCCTAACACCTAACCCTAGTTAACCCTAACCCTAACCCAGACAGGACCCTAACCCAACCCTAACCCTAACCCTAACCCTAGTTAACCATAACCCTAACCCTAACCCTAGTTAACCCTAACCCTAGTTAACCCTAACCCAACCCTAACCCTAACCCTAGTTAACCCTAACCCTAGTTAACCTAACCCTAACCCCTAACCTAACCCAACCCTAACCCTAACCCTAGTTAACCCTAACCCTGACCCTAACCCTAGTTAACCCTAACCCTAACCCAACCCTAGTTAACCATAACCCTAACCCAGACAGGACCCTAACCAACCCTAACCCTAACCCTAGTTAACCCTAACCCAAACCCTAGTTAACCCTAACCAACCCTAACCCTAGTTAACCCTAACCCAACCCTAACCCTAGTTAACCCTAACCCTAGTTAACCCTAACCCTAACCCTAGTTAACCCTAACCCAACCCTAACCCTAACCCTAGTTAACCCTAACCCAACCCTAACCCTAGTTAACCCTAACCCTGACCCTAACCCTAGTTAACCCTAACCCTAACCCAACCCTAACCCAACCCTAACCCTAGTTAACCCTAACCCTAACCCAGACAGGACCCTAACCCAACCCTAACCCCTAACCTAGTTAACCCTAACCCTAACCCTAGTTAACCCTAACCCTAACCCTAGTTAACCCTAACCCAACCCTAACCCTAACCCAACCCTAACCCTAGTTAACCCTAACCCTAACCCTGGTTAACCCTAACCCAACCTAACCCTAACCCAACCCTAACCCTAGTTAACCCTAACCCTAACCCTAGTTAACCCTAACCCAACCCTAACCCTAGTTAACCCTAACCCTAACCCTAACCCAACCCTAACCCAACCCTAACCCTAACCCTAACCCCTAACCCCTAACCCAACCCTAACCCTAACCCTAACCCCTAACCCTAACCCTAACCCAACTGACCCGTAGAGCAGCAGCAGGAGCGCCAGTGCCGGCAGGTTTGTGGACGACACGTAAGCATTTTGTTGGAAACAGATGAAGATGAGGATGACGAGTGTTGCCGGGACAACGTAGTTACACTGCAGGGACACACAAGCAGCAGCCGTCAGCGTCCACAGGGTCTGGGGAGTGTCTGGTGAAGGTGTGACGTCCATCTCACCATGTCCCAGGTGAAGGTGGCCACCCAGTAGAGCAGCGGCTGCACTCCACTGATGAACTGCATGTGCTTGGCTTTACTGACTCGTTCCTGGATGAGGAAGACCACGAAGCTAGCCGGGACGAAGGACATCGCAAAGATCACGCAGATGGACACCAGCACATCCACAGAGGTCGTTACCCTGGAGACAGACGAGCAGGAAAGAGACCTTGTGGGTGATTCAATCTGAGATCCTCTAATCAAGTCAGTCGCCACTTTTCATCTCTTTTCATGGAAATAATTACTAATTAAAATGTATCAATTAAAAAATAAATGTAGAATAACAATTGCAATTTTTTTTCATTGAAAAATTTGCATGAAAGGTCAAGATTTTTTTTTACTGATCTTTGAAATCGTGGCGTTATGTCATACTCCTCTACGCCACCAGAGGGCAGGATGAAGTGTGTAAGTGTATGATGGGTGGATCTGAGGGGTGTATTATGGGTGGATCTGAGGGGTGTATGATGGGTGGATCTGAGGGGTGTATGATGGGTGGATCTGAGGGGTGTATGATGGGTGGATCTGAGGGGTGTATTATGGGTGGATCTGAGGGGTGTATGATGGGTAGATCTGAGGGGTGTATGATGGGTGGATCTGAGGGGTGTATTACGGGTAGATCTGAGGGGTGTATTATGGGGGATCTGAGGGGTGTATTACGGTAGATCTGAGGGGTGTATGATGGGTGGATCTGAGGGGTGTATTATGGGTGGATCTGAGGGGTGTATGACGGGGGGATCTGAGGGGTGTATGATGGGTAGATCTGAGGGGTGTATTATGGGTGGATCTGAGGGGTGTATGATGGGTGGATCTGAGGGGTGTATTATGGGTGGATCTGAGGGGTGTATTATGGGGGATCTGAGGGGTGTATGATGGGTGGATCTGAGGGGTGTATGACGGGTGGATCTGAGGGGTGTATTATGGGTGGATCTGAGGGGGTGTATGATGGGTGGATCTGAGGGGTGTATTATGGGTGGATCTGAGGGGTGTATTATGGGTAGATCTGAGGGGTGTATTATGGGGGATCTGAGGGGTGTATGACGGGTGGAATCTGAGGGGGTATTATGGGTGGATCTGAGGGGTGTAT
This sequence comes from Takifugu flavidus, assembly GCF_003711565.1. Taxonomy (NCBI): domain Eukaryota; kingdom Metazoa; phylum Chordata; class Actinopteri; order Tetraodontiformes; family Tetraodontidae; genus Takifugu; species Takifugu flavidus. The sequence continues at coordinate 9,324,800 of NC_079528.1, read as the reverse complement.
GATAGGTGGATCTGAGGGGTGTATGATGGGTAGATCTGAGGGGTGTATTATGGGTAGATCTGAGGGGTGTATTACGGGTGGATCTGAGGGGTGTATTATGGGTAGATCTGAGGGGTGTATGATGGGTGGATCTGAGGGGGTATTATGGGTGGATGAGGTGGATCTGAGGGGTGTATGACGGGTGGATCTGAGGGGTGTATGATGGGTGGATCTGAGGGGTGTATTATGGGTAGATCTGAGGGGTGTATTATGGGTAGATCTGAGGGGTGTATGATGGGTAGATCTGAGGGGTGTATTAGGGGTATCTGAGGGGGTATGATGGGTGGATCTGAGGGGTGTATATGGGTAGATCTGAGGGGTGTATAATGGGTAGATCTGAGGGGTGTATGATGGGTAGATCTGAGGGGTGTATGATGGGTGGATCTGAGGGGTGTATTATGGGTGGATCTGAGGGGTGTATGATAGGTGGATCTGAGGGTGTATGATGGGTGGATCGAGGGGTGTATTATGGGTGGATCTGAGGGGGTGTATGATGGGTAGATCTGAGGGGTGTATGATGGGTAGATCTGAGGGGTGTATTATGGGTAGATCTGAGGGGTGTATGATAGGTGGATCTGAGGGGTGTATGATGGGTAGATCTGAGGGGTGTATTATGGGTAGATCTGAGGAGTGTATAATGGGTAGATCTGAGGAGTGTATTATGGGTAGATCTGAGGGGTGTATGATGGGTGGATCTGAGGGGTGTATAATGGGTAGATCTGAGGGGTGTATTATGGGTAGATCTGAGGGGTGTATGATGGGTAGATCTGAGGGGTGTATGATGGGTAGATCTGAGGGGTGTATTATGGGTAGATCTGAGGGGGTATGATAGGTAGATCTGAGGGGTGTATTACGGGTAGATCTGAGGGGTGTATGATGGGTAGATCTGAGGGGTGTATGATGGGTAGATCTGAGGGGTGTATGATAGGTAGATCTGAGGGGCGTATTACGGGTGGATCTGAGGGGTGTATGATGGGTAGATCTGAGGAGTGTATAATGGGTAGATCTGAGGGGTGATGATGGGTGGATCTGAGGGGTGTATTATGGGTGGATCTGAGGGGTGTATTATGGGTGGATCTGAGGAGTGTATAATGGGTGGATCTGAGGGGTGTATGATGGGTGGATCTGAGGAGTGTATAAGGTGGATCTGAGGGGTGTATGATGGGTAGATCTGAGGGGTGTATGATGGGTAGATCTGAGGGGTGTATTATGGGTAGATCTGAGGGGTGTATTATGGGTAGATCTGAGGGGTGTATTACGGGTGGATCTGAGTCACAAGTGTAGACAATAACAAATCAGTCCCATTGTGATTTACATCAAGTTCCCAAAGAACACGCAAGGACTTCCTGCCAGAGGATCTCACTCACAGTGCAACCTGTGACAGTTGCTCCTTGGTCAGGTTCAGGGGGTGGTTGAAGGCTCTGATCCCGAACTTGCTGGGGTCGTTCTCTTGAGGCAGATTTGCTCTCAAGATGCCGTTATTGATCACATTGATGAATGCGCCGATACTGTGCCATCCTTTATTATTGAACCAGACCTGTAGGAAAATGACCAGTCACGTTCACTGCCACGGGAATCCGACGCATCCACATCTGGTCCCACGTCAGCCTCACCTTCACATTGTTTTTGGTGTCCAAACCGTTGATAAACCCAGACAAAGTGTCGAGGAATCGATCAGCAGCAGCACCCTGAAAGGTTCAAAGATAAAATCATCCAGGTAATCTGACGTTTGAGTGGCTGTTAAAGATTCTTCCGGACCTCCTTAATCTCAAAGATCTTTCTGACTCGTTCAATTGCATCGTCAATCTCATTGGCTGGCGGGAGGACCTGAGTGCTTCTGGCCCCCAATGAGAAGCCTCCATATCTGCAGAGGGAAACAAAGGGAATTAGATTTTTTGGATTTCATAACTTTCACCTTGAACACATAAAAGAAAAGAAAATGAAATTAAAAGATTAACAGTAAATTAAAAAGGAAAAACAGATGCCGATTTGCAAGTTGATCTACATGTTCAGCGGAGCCAGAAGTGAATCCTTATCTGGTCCTGCCCACTTGGAACCCCATCTGACCTCAGACCCTCCAACTGGGTCAAGAGGAACTTAAAAAACCCTTTTAAAGTAAGAGCAGAACCCTGAAGGACAGCCACAGATGAGGGATCCACGGCATAGATGCCACATATACACACAACAGCAACATCAGTGATATACCTGCAATAACGTTATTATTAGTAATGGTGACACTGACGATAAGCTTCATGACAAGACAGCAGCAACAGCAACAACAAAGAAGAGCAGAAGAGAAACGACTGACCTGAACTCGTTCACCCACACTTTGTTCTTCAGGCTGTGAAACCAGCACAGTTTTAGGTCTTCAGACAGTTTTTCCTCCTGATCTTTGCAGAGCAACCTACCTCTTCCCGATAATCTCAGCGTAGGTTTTGACCAGGTAATCCGAGACGTTTCTTCTGGTCAGGTTTTGCAGCGTGTCTGTGGCGCTCAGCTTCATCTGAACAACAAGTTATTTCAATGAATCTCACAGATCCAACCGATCCCTTTAAATCAGGCTCCCGTCCTTGTTTGGCATTCTGACCTCAGGGGGAGGGAGTCCTCCAGCACCTGCAGGACAGTCTGGCAGCATCTTCTTGTTCCCGTCACAGCTGCAGAAACAGGCTGGAGACGGGTTCTCCATGGTCCAGTTCTTAGAGTTGAGCAGCTGCTGGACACTCTCGGGGACCTCTGGAATGTTCCAGTCCTCATCGCCCATGGTACAGGGCGCCTCTCTGAGATCCATCAGAAGAGCAATGATCACATGATATGGACATGACCTTTAACTGTAAAAGCTCCCAGGTCCTATTAGCATTAGTCTTACGGGATGGGATGTCCGTCCATACAGCGTGTCCCTAACCCTGGAGCATCCAGCAGAGCATTCAGCAGCTTCTGCATGTTGACATCTGAAGGAGCATCATCACTAAAACACACAAGTATGTCAAGCTCCTCATCATTTTACGAGGAGCTTTACTACAGGCTGAGATCTTCTGGGCACCTGATGAAGGTAACCTGGTCCTCGTACATCCAGGGCTGCAGTTCCAGACTAGGATATTTTCCAAATGGTGGGACGATGAGGCTGAAGACGAGGGCGATGCAGACAAACACGGCAGGAAGGATGATCTGCACACACATTTAGCTTTGAGATTAGTGCACACACACACACACTCACACACACCCATGCACATACACACACCCATGCAACACAACACACTCGCACACTCGCACACACACACACCACGCACACACACACACTCGCACACACACACACACACTCGCACACACACACTCACAAACACACACCCATGCACCATACACACCCACCCACGCACACACACACACACTCGCACACAACAACTCCACACACACACACCCTTGCACATACACACACCCATGCACACACACACACCCATGCACACACACACACACCACACACACACACACACCCACCACAAACCACCACCACGCACACACACACACACACACCCACGCAGACGCACACACACACTCACACACAACCCATGCACATACACACAACAACACATGACACACCACACACACACACACACACACTCACAACACCAACCACACACACACCCACGCACACACACACACTTAACACTCGCACACACACACACTCACACACACACCCATGCACATACACACACCCATGACACACCACACCCACGCAACACACACTCGCACACACACACCCATGCACATACACACACCCATGCACACACACACACCCACGCACACACACACACACTCGCACACACACTTACACAAAGATTTATTCCTGTAGCTGAATATTGTTACCTCAGGAAGCCAGGTACAGAAAGGAGTGGTCCAAGTCCAGAACCTTGTGGAACTCCACTACTAACCCTACTATGTGAAGAGAAACAAACTGGAATCTATCTAATAAATCTGATCCCAGTCTAAGTTCTGAGTCTAATCCCAGTGACCTGCTCCAGTCACTGTAACAGGATGTTCTAGTCAACTGTATCAGAGGCACCACTGACCCTAACCCTGACCCTAACCCTAACCCTGACCCTAACCCTAACCCTAACCTGACCCTAACCCTAACCCTAACCCTAACCCTGACCCTAACCCTAACCAGGTCCTGCAGAACCAGTATAAAAAGCAGTCTCCTATTTGAAGCTCTGAGAAGCTCATCAGGAACTCTCTCACATGCTGTTTGTGTGTTTTGATGATCTAAAACATGACTGACTTGAGAGATAAAGTGGAGATTCGGTAGATCAGTGATGGTGTTTATTGGTCTGATTTGTGCAACCTTCAGGTGGTCATGGGTTCATAACCTCTGGCTGAACTGATCTGAACAAGAACAACTGTTAGGCAAGAAGAAAATGTCCTCTATTAAGCATGTTGGAATTGGATCCAATGGACGGGGCGGACGGAGCTCTGTGAACTAAAGAGGACATCTCAGAGAAGCTCAAAGAAGTTTAGGGGCTTATTGGAGACCCAGCCTGAGGCTACGGGCAACACATGTGGGGCGGAATAACAGCTGTTGGGATGCCTGATCCAGTTTTTCTTTAATAGTAGATACACTGTTGATAAAGACGTACACTTACAATTGGATGTGTGGTCGTGTTTGTGTAGTCAAAGAAAGGTTGTGTGGAATACCTGAGCGAAGAAGCCCTTCCTGGAGCGCCTGGCGTACAGAAATCTTTTCCACATCAGAGCCACAAACTGCTGTCTCCTCAGACTCCAGCCTGTCACCTGGTGGGATCCTTTCCCTTCTGAGCACTTCAACCAGTCAGTGTCTCTGCACTCTGCTGAAAGGTCATGTGACTATCTTTAGCCTGAGCTGGTACCGTCAGTCTTATCAAGGTTGTAGAACAACAGGATGTTTTGTACCAGCATCTCCTTCAGACTCATTGCCATCGTTGCTATCGTCTTCTGTTAAAGGCTTCAGACAACTCTGATGGTCTCCTCCTCCAAAAGCATGAGTCTTCCTCCTCCTCGGAACAGGAAGTGTACCATCTAGATAAAAAAGGGAGGGAGTTTTGAGGGAGACATGCAGACATATTTGGGTTCACCTTCAGGAAGGAGAGTTCTTTGTGCTCCAAACAGAAGTTCAGGGTGCTCATTTTTCTGTGGGCAAAAAAGTGGCCTCCTGATAACAACAGGTCACAGAATAAAGCGGCTGGAAGACGAACAGATGGATGTCTAATATTTCTGTTTCTGTTACATCTCTATCAAAACGAATACTCCTAAATCAAAATGACGCATTCGAAGAAGCAGAGACCGAAGACTGTCAGGAAGAATACGATTCCTTTGGATGCTGTAGGGTCTCTGTTCCTGGCACGTCATGTTGGGAGGAGACCCTGAGACAGACCCAAGGACCCGGCGGAGGTGGCCCGTATAGGCTACCCTACAAAATGTCTGCTTGTCTGACCCAGACACGGGTAAAAGAGAGAAGGAAATGGAAAGACCGATCATGTAAGAGCAGGGGCCATTCCTCACCTGAGGGCATTTCAGTGTCCACTCCATTATCTTCAGCCACCTTTAAAAAGATCTACAGAACACAAACACTGTCTCATTATCAGACCACTTTGATTGCAGTTTAGATTATAAGCCAAGATCTGAAGAAAATGATCTGAGGATCTCTGAATGTTCTCTACAATATTTTCTGAGCAAACTTAAACCTGTCACCTCTTCTAGGGTAGTGTCAGACACTCCATAGCTGGAAATGCCAAGGTCAGGCAGCTTCCTGTCTAAGTCTTTAAAGAGCTCCACAAAGGCTCCCTCCTTGGCAGCACGATATGGCAGGACGTAGGTCAGCTCGTGCCCTAGGTCCTCCACCATGCGGGCAGCAGGGACATGGCTCAGGATCAGACTGGAGACTAGAGACACATCTGGAGTCACAAATGGTCCCTCACACACAGACGCAGCAGGGCCAGGCTCTGTGGAAGGAGACTCTGGTCAGAGCAGCTTTTGGAAAGTGAGCACCTCAGCAGAAAGAGATCTGACCGGCGGTAGCAGCTTCACTCTCGTGCTCACTGCCGAGTCCTGCGTCGCTGCTGCTCACTGAGGCACACTCCCCCTCCTAACAAGGACAGCAGAGTGAACAACTAAAGGAAACACCGCACACAAAGATCAAGTCCAAGGTCAGGAATTCTGCATGACACAATAGATGTCAAGACACATTGGAGCTGGATGAGTTACAACAGAGTAACAGAAACAGGCTGGAAACCTTCTTGGTGAAGGACACTGTGCTGGATGAGTTCCTGCAAGAACTGAGTGATGGTTCTGGTTCTTTCTTGACAAGTGTCAGATAATAGCCTGTTCCCAGTTGGTTCTTCAGGTACAGAGATGAGCCCACACAGCAGAGCTTCCCATGAGAAATAATGGCAATCCGATCACCTAACATGTCTGCTTCATCCATGTGGTGAGTGGACAAGATGATGGTTCGACCTGAAGACAATACAGGAAGTCAAGTTAAAGGCAGAGTGGTGAAAAGAACAATGTGACAGACTAATCCCAACATCTCACCTTGTCGGTACTGAAGCAGCAGATCCCAAATGCCTCTGCGGGCGTAGGGGTCAACCCCAGCTGTAGGTTCATCCAGGATCACGACTTTAGATCCACCAACAAAGGCCAGGGCCACAGACAGCTTCCTCTGCATGCCACCAGACAGAGAGCTGGTCCGAGAGGAGCGTTTGTGTGGAAGGCCAGTGTCCTGCAGGATCTGGTGGATCTCAGACTTCACCTGCTGCTCAGACATACCTTTGAGCCGCCCGTAGAACCAGATGTGTTCCTCCACTGTTAACCTGTACCAGGGGTAAACACGCTTGACTAATAAACTGCAATAAACTGAGGTTCAGGAGGAATGACAACAGTAGTTAGAAACAGATTTACAGCTTCAGAATATACTGAAGAACCTCACGTTTCCTTTTTGCTACATTAAAAAGCTAATTATGGTACCCTAACCTAACCCTGACCCTGACCCTGACCCAACCCTAACCTTAACCTAACCCTCTAACCCTAACCCTGACCCTGACCCTAACCCTGACCCTGACCCTAACCCTGACCCTAACCCTGACCCTAACCCTAACCCTAACCTTAACCCTAACCCTCTAACCCTAACCCTAACCCTGACCCTGACCCTGACCCTGACCCTAACCCTGACCCTGACCCTAACCCTAACCTAACCATCAGGCAACCCTAACCCTAACCCAACCCTAACCTTAACCCTAACCCTCTAACCCTAACCCTAACCTAACCTAACCCAACCCTAACCCTAACCCTCTAACCCTAACCTAAGCCTAACCCTCTAACCCTAACCCTAACCCTAACCCTCTAACCCTAACCCTGACCCTAACCCAACCCTAACCCTCTAACCCTAACCCTAACCCTAACCCTCTAACCCTCTAACCCTAACCTTAACCCTAACCTTAACCCTAACCCTCTAACCCTAACCCTCTAACCCTAACCTTAACCTAACCCTAACCTTAACCCTAACCCTCTAACCCTAACCCTCTAACCCTAACCCAACCCTAACCTTAACCCTAACCCTCTACCCTAACCCTAACCTAACCCTAACCCTCTAACCCTAACCTTAACCCCAACCCTCTAACCCTAACCTAAGCCTAACCCTCTAACCCTACCCTCTAACCCTAACCCTAACCCTACCCTAACCTAACCTAACCCTAACCCTCTAACCCTAACCCTAACCCTAACCTAACCCTAACCCTCTAACCCTAACCTAACCCTAACCCAACCCTAACCCTAACCCTAACCCGTGCAACCGTACATCCTGTGATGCAGCATCACCCTACACATACAGAGTGTCTTAAGTTATCGTGAGCGTTAGCTTAAATGTGTCTCTTTCTTGCTGCATATCTTCATGTATCAACCAACAATGAAATAAATAGGTTGATCTAAAACTAGGTGGGCTGTACAGAGATGGACTCCGATAGAGTATTATTGATCCAGTCACTTGGAGAACGTACATGCTGAAGAGAACATTGTGCTGTGGACAGACGCCCAGACTCTGTCTGATGGCACTCAGCTCAGCCCGGATGTCTCGGCCAAGGATGAAGGCAGTGCCGGAGGTTGGAGGAAAGAGACCGGTCAGAATGGACCTGCAGACAGAGGACAATGATCCCAGGGTACCAAAGCAGAGCGAGGGCAGGTTAGGTTAATGCTCATCAAATTAAGAAGACTTCAAAGCACCTCAAGGTCTGAAGGGACACAACACATCCAGTAAACTCATAGCACCTCCAGTCCAGTGACAATAACAACAAAGATAACAACACATCAAAGATGCAAAGTTGAGATTTACAGAGTTCATGTGGGGTGATCCCACTGGCCACTGCAGCACCCCTCAGGCCGCTGCGGCACCCCTCAGGCCGCTGCGGCACCCATCAGGCCACTGCGGCACCCATCAGGCCACTGCGGCACCCCTCAGGCCACTGCGGCACCCCTCAGGCCACTGCGGCACCCATCAGGCCACTGCGGCACCCCTCAGGCCACTGCAGCACCCATCAGGCCACTGCAGCACCCCTCAGGCCACTGCAGCACCCCTCAGGCCACTGCAGCACCCCTCAGGCCACTGCGGCACCCCTCAGGCCACTGCGGCACCCATCAGGCCACTGCGGCACCCCTCAGGCCACTGCGGCACCATCAGGCCACTGCGGCACCCCTCAGGCCACTGCGGCACCCATCAGGCCACTGCGGCACCCATCAGGCCACTGCGGCACCCATCAGGCCACTGTATAGTATACTACACTACACTACACTACACTACACTACACTACACTACACTATAATATAGTATATATGGAGGAAGAGGTGTCTGAGCAACGCTGCCATACATTTGCTCATTTCCGCTCTGCCAGGGTGTCCCTCTTGCTGAACAAGGCAGAGTCAGAACCGCGTCATGTAGACGAGAACATTGCTGTGGCACATTAGCTTGTATAAAGAAGTCAACTAACAGAAAAGTGAGAGCTGCCATGCTAGGGACTAAGTTGTCTACACATTAGTAGTAACCTAGAAATGGAAAAAGGTCAGAAAATGGGTGGATGGTTGTTGCCTCTGTTGTGTTTAATGTCATTAGTTACTAATTGTCCCTCCAAGAAATGTGCCTAGAGCCAGTCAGTGTCTCAGCATGTTCATTTGTAATTGTTTGCATATTATGAATCAGATTCAAAGAATTCCTAAGGGAATTCCAGCCCGCAGGCCCTTGAAGAACGAAGGAGCCTAACCCTAACCCTCAGGCCTCATAAAGAGGGTTAGGGTTGACTGATGAGAATGAGGGAGAAGGTCCACGTTGGTGAGGCCCTAAACAGCCATAGACAACTGGAGAACAACTGGAGAACAACTGCAGAACAACTGGAGAACAACTGGAGAACAACTGCAGAACAACTGGAGAACAACTGCAGAACAACTGGAGAACAACTGGAGAACAACTGGAGAACAACTGCAGAACAACTGGAGAACAACTGCAGAACAACTGGAGAACAACTGGAGAACAACTGCAGAACAACTGGAGAACAACTGCAGAACAACTGCAGAACAACTGGAGAACAACTGGAGAACAACTGGAGAACAACTGCAGAACAACTGCAGAACAACTGGAGAACAACTGCAGAACAACTGGAGAACAACTGCAGAACAACTGCAGAACAACTGGAGAACAACTGGAGAACAACTGCAGAACAACTGGAGAACAACTGGAGAACAACTGCAGAACAACTGGAGAACAACTGCAGAACAACTGGAGAACAACTGCAGAACAACTGGAGAACAACTGCAGAAGTGTTTGGCCACAGTGGCAGAGGCACCAATGATTTCCAATGGTGCCATCTTGATGCCTCCAGTCTAGAAGCTTCTTTTATTCCAACTCCATTTTTACTCACATGGTGGTGGTTTTTCCTGCTCCATTGTGTCCCAGGAAAGAAGTGATCTGTCCTTCATAAAAGCCAAGTGTCAGTCCATCCACAGCCAGCTTCTTTCCATGGCGATAAACCTTGACCAGGTTTTCGATGTAGACTCCGAGTTTTAGGTGAGACGGCTCCTCCTCGATACACACCGCTGGAACCAGAAGGTTGGCGGGCTTTGTGGGTCAGAGTCTGCTTCACCTCCTCTGTGACAGCAACTGTGTTGTGTGTGTCTGAGTTGTGGGTTTCTCACCTTCTGTGTTGACTTTCAGTGGAATCTTGTTGGATGTTTTGTCTTTCTCTCCAAACCAGTAAGACTTGGTGAAGGGAAAGTACCAGGGTCGAGGGATGCCGTACTGACCTGAGAATCACAGCAGCAAAACCTGTGTCAGACCTCACGGACGGAACATATGTGAACAGGAAATAAACTGTGTTCAAGTTTCCCAGTTCAACCGTTTACCGTCTCCGCCAGTGGCTCTTACCTGGGAAAACAGCCTCGAGGTACCACGTGAGGACTCCGTACAGGACGGAGTCGAAGTACATTAGGCCGATGGCGGTACGGAGGCTGAAGTCATCTTCCTCCAGAGGACTGGAGACCAGATTCTTCCACTGAATCCCAACCCCTTGCTCCTCAAACAAAGCAAAGTACTCACACCCGAAGCCGAAAGCCACAGGAGACAACAGGCTCTGCAGGACACGCGAGATCAGAACATGACTCAATCGTGCCTGTTAGAAGGCCACATCGTGCACGTCAAAAGGCCTGATGGTCTTACAGCAAAAACTTTGGATGAAAAGCCAATGTAGTCCTCCCAGGCGACACAGAGGACATAGGGCAGGTAGAGGGTAAAGTAGATGATTCCACCACAGGCTGCTGCCAGATTAGCTCGAGCAAATGCAGTACTGAGCAGGAAGCACTGCATGATTGTGACCACAGCATAGGAGCCAAGGAAAAGGAAGACTACCCCGGGGTCACTGTAGGGCAGCAGGTTTCCTGTCTGTTAGAAACATCAGAGGTTTAGTAATCCAAGCCACACTAGCTTACTGGGTCCTGGGATGTGCCTCTGAACCCCAACAGGCTAGGTCGCTATAACAGTACGGAGCGTGAGCAGCTGCTGGATATACAGTATGTGTGGATCCAGGATGGCGTCACCTTGAGCAACAGCACCAGCAGTCCAGCGCTGATCAGTAGAGGAACCAGGCTGCTGATAAACCAGCTGCACCACAGGATTCCATTATTCAGGCCCATTATCCTCATGGTCTCCTTCAGCCGAGCCTCTTTTTCATACACCACGCTCTTCAGTATGATGGCTACGGAGTACATCCAGGCCAAGGTCATGAACAGAGGCATGGAGCGGCTCATTACCCTGAGGAAACTAAAAGAGGAGAGGGTGGTCAGAGCGTGGTCAGGGTGTGAACATCTGCCCTGGGTTAGGGTTAGGGTTAGGGTTAGGGTTAGGGTTAGGGTCACGCTCACATGTCATCAACGTAACAGGGATACGGCATCTGCTGGATGTAAACTCCTGTCTTCTCCTTCGTCCCCGTCATGGCCCTGATGATGCCGTGCTCAACAAGGTCCTGCAGGTAAGAGAACCCGCCCCAGATGTAGCGCATGTCTTCAAAAGGGTCAGCGCGAGGACCGGGGTCCCAGTACCTGAGGGGGACCAGACAAGCCGGGTCACGCCTGTGGTCAGTCGGTTGAATTGGACTGGTCAGCCAGTCAGTCCGTCAGTCAGTCAGCCAGTCGGTCAGTCAGTCAGTCTGTCGGTCAGTCAGCCAGGCGGTCGGCCGGTCAGTCAGTCAGTCAGTCAGTCAGTCAGTCGGTCGGTCAGTCAGTCAGTCAGTCAGTCAGTCAGTCAGCCAGGCGGTCAGTCAGTCAGTCAGTCAGTCAACCCCTTGACTTGACAAGGATGATGAAAGGAAAACATCTGGCTGAGTTTGTTCACAGGCTGTAACTGGTCTAAACCGGTTGACAGTTGTTACTAAGCAACCGTTCTGGATGACCTGCTGTGGGTTTGTGCGTTCTTACGCGTCTTTGATTTTGTTTGTCCGCTCCACATTGTCGATGTCCATAC
>NC_079528.1:9275242-9307742 GCF_003711565.1 Takifugu flavidus | reverse complement strand
AACCACTGTGTTACTAAGTCTCATGATTGCTGCATTTGAGTTTGAATTATTTATTTAGCACAAATGCATATAAAATCACCAAAAAAAATAGAATAAAATGACAAACAAGTAAAATATGTTTTCATGATCATGGTGCAGAGTTGAGGCAAGAGACCCGTAAGGGCCTGTTTGAGGCCTCTACTCACAAAAACTGCAATACAACAAGATAATCAAGAAAATAAATGAAAAAGAAAGAACGATAAAGACAATAATAATAACAACTAGAAAGCACTCGGAGAGCGCAGACCTCCGCCAAGTGCAACAATTCCTGGCATATTGTGATTTCCACCATAAATATTAGTCCCACATATACTTTGACTACATATTTAGATTCCTTGACCATAAAAACATACCGTTAGCCACTGGAATCATAACAATATATGTCTTAGCTCAATAGTTATTCACGAAAAAAAATTCACGCTTTGAAACAATTTTGCTTTGTCCGGCGCGAGCGACTCAGCGGCGGCTACGAGGCACGTTCACGAACTCTCCTTCGGTGTGAGGTTTCAGCTTCGTGGCTATTAATTCACTCACCACAAAACTTGCACGCGTAATATTCTCTCTGTCGGTACATGGTCGTGTGAAAGCTGCTTGTTGAGCCTCCACACTCCGACAAAAAGCATTAATTTTATCCAAACGCGTCTGTCCTTTCAACTCGTCGAGTTTAGCGTGTTTCGCTAGGCATTATTCGTCCGTGTCAATCAGTCCAGCCCACTACGTACATCACATGCTGTGTTCACTGACCCTGACCTTGACTCGGACATAACATAACCGTCCGTTTTATCTCAGAAAACGGGAAAATATTTCCTCTTGTTACGAAAGAAATTTCAGGATACGAAAGGCAAAAATACGCTACCGCTGCTACTCGCAGCTCGCGGAGTTTAGCGAACGGTCCCACTGTATAAGTGCACATATAAAATATAAAAATCTTATTGCGTTGCCGGCCGGTAGAAATGGTCTCGTAGGCCGTATATGGCCCGGAGGCCGGGGGTTCCCCACCCCTGTTCTACACAATCACACTTGAATAGCTGATGGGGGAGAGGTCCTCCGCAACACTAGGGGGCGATATACATCTCTCAGCAGGTTAATATGGCCCCTTTCTGCTTGACCTATTGGGTAACATGAGACAGCCGGAGCATTGCTATCAACAGGAAGCTGGAGAATCCGGCAGCTTTGTTACACCTACGTAATGTAGGCGTCACTTATCGTACAGGTCAGCTCGCTCTCCCTCGTGGTCATGTTGATTCTGAGGGGCAGACAAGAACGCCGCATGCCAACGGCAGCTTTCTTGGATGGTTTATTTCCGGGGTCATAACCAGCATGGAGGTTGTGGATCAGGAGCACGTGTTGTTGCGTTGAAGTCCGATCAAGGCGTAAACTTGCCAGAGCGCCTCGGTTTTCCATCTCATTAGCTGGGTGTCTCGGTCGGATACGGAGCACCGATATCAGTCGCACCCTGACCCTGAACCCTGACCCTAACCCTGACCCTGAACCCTAGCCCTGAACCCTAGCCCTGAACCCTGAAACCTAGCCCTGAACTTAACCCTGCCCCTAACCCTAACCCTGAACCCTAACCCTGACCCTAACCCTAACCCTAGCCCTGAACCCTGACCCTAACCCTAGCTCTAACCCTAACAGTAACACTAACTTACTTACACTCCAGTTTCCATGTGAATGAAGTGACTAACACAGGACACGTTTCTGCCCCGATGTTGACACTCTGCAGGAGGAAGTGATGTCATCAGTTAATCATCTATTTCTTACTGATGCTTCCATTTCTTGATTCAGCCGCTGGGATCTTAGAGAGTGACCACTGCCAGTAAAACTGCTGAGTCATGTTCGCTGTTTTAGGGACAGAGTGAACCCGGGACAGGTCAGGGGACACGCTGGGCTGTCTGAGCGCACCGTTCCAGACTGATGTGATTGGTTAAATGAGGAAGTTCCCCACAGAGCCAAGTTTCTGCTTCAACAAGCTCTCGCTGCATGACTCTCAGCCAATCAGCAGGCAGCGCCATCACGGGTCACAGCAGACGTCTGCGTCTGACCGCCAACCAACAGCTTTACAAAGGTTATGGAAGCACGCCTGACTGGTTTAAAAAACAAACAAACAAACAATCTTTGAATCAACCATATGATGATTTTCTGACTGATTGTCTGATTAGATCAGACCTCAGTCATCAATGTCCCCTTGCTGACTGTCCTCGGAACATCGGGACGTGTCCTGGTGTCTCTCTGGGTGTTTGTTCAGCTGCAGTCCGACTCTTGAACCCGGTGACGCTCAGCACGCCGCCGCCAGTGTGGCGTGCTGAGATGAGGCTGTGCTGAGCGTCGCCTGCTGAGGCTGTGCTCACTGAACTCTCACCAGGTGAGAACACCTGAGGACACGCCCTCTTCCCCCTGCGCAGGGAGGCCGAGCGCAGTGGGAGGGGCTGGCAGGTTCCAGCAGGCCTGGGACCAAAACAGCCCCCGCAGACACAAAAACAGAAAACATGAGACAAAGGAAGAAATTCTTTGTGTGGTGGGAGGCTGGAGAACATCTTCTCAGGTTTCCCTGCAGTCAAAGACGCCAAGATGTGGCGGCACGCCTCCTACCTGAGCGACGGTCCTGCAGCAGCTGCAGCGCCCGGGACAGCTCCTTAAACCCGTCCAGGTTTTTATCGTTCTGACTGTACAGAAGAATCTTCTTGACGTCCGAGAAGAGGCGAGAGATTCTGAGCAAACAACAGAGAAGCAAACCGACCAAAACCTGATTACGTCTGAAGGGAAACATGAACAAAAGACAGAACGGTGGAACGGTGGACCATCCCTGGCCTTGGCCCAGACCACTATGGGTGAGGGGGCTCATCAACGCCCCTTTAGGGTCTAGGCCCCCAGAAGCCCCCATGGTGCCTCCGTGCTGCTTGGGCTCTGATCACAGGAGAATTCTAAAGCAAAGAGTCTGTTTTTTACTCACATTGAGTCATTAAAGTTCCCAACGACACCAGGAGACTCCCCAGGCGTGGGGCTTCTAAAGCAGGGGTTGTTAGCGTTGCAGAGGATCCCCTGCAGCCAGGGCAGCGTTCCAGCCGACGGCATGGCCTTGTTGGGGAAATGGCCTACAGGAAGGTAGAACACATCTGCAAATAGGAAGGGATCCACGATCTTTCTCAACAGGTTTAGACATCGCTATGCTCTAGATTCTTATATTTATGGCACAGAAATTGGGAAAAAGCACACGGATTGGTGTGAACTGGGAGGAGCTCAGGAGGTCTACTGGGTTCCTCATTCAGCAACAAGTCAGGGAACCTGAGGAATGAATCTGGTTCCAGGTACTTGTGATTGTTCCAGGTGATTGTGCTCCTTTAGCATTAGCTAAGCTGCTGAGCGTACGTGGGATGCTAACACATGGGCTTTCTGATCGTTCAAAGGCGTATAAAACTCTCTGACTCTGAGGGTCTACTGGTGTTTCCCGCCTGCTCTGAGGGACGATCAGGACCATCAGGACGGGGACACGTGGACTGCCAGAGTTCATCTGAAGATGTCGACCGTTTATCTCCCCACTGTGTTGGAACAAACCATCCATATGTTGATGTGAACAGGTAGATAAGCTCCCACTGGATTATTATCATCTGAGAACCTTTACCCCCCGCACCAACACGGCCAGGCTGAAGAAGCTGCTATCAGGAACCTTTAGGACTGTGACACTGTCAGATGGGCTCGCTCTAATCCAGACTGATAAGATAAGGAGGAGAAGCTCCTTTCTTTGATACTCAGCAGAGGCTCCACCCACTTTCTCTAATTAAGCACTGAAACACAGATCAATACAGCAATCAGGACTAAAACAGGCAGACAGGCAGGCAGGCAGACAGACAGGCAGGCAGGCAGGCAGACAGGAGACAGACAGACAGGCAGGCAGGCAGGCAGACAGGAGACAGACAGGCAGGCAGACAGACAGGCAGGGAGGCAGACAGGCAGAAAGGCAGGCAGGCAGGCAGACAGGCAGACAGGCAGACAGGCAGAAAGGCAGGCAGGCAGGCAGACAGGCAGGCAGGCAGCAGACAGGCAGGGAGGCAGACAGGCAGGCAGGCAGGCAGGCAGGCAGGGAGACAGGCAGGCAGGCAGGCAGGCAGGAGGCAGACAGGCAGACAGGCAGACAGGCAGACAGGCAGGCAGGCAGACAGGCAGGCAGGCAGACAGGCAGGCAGGCAGACAGACAGGCAGGGAGGCAGGCAGGGAGGCAGACAGGCAGACAGGCAGGCAGGCAGGCAGGCAGACAGACAGGCAGGGAGGCAGGCAGACAGGCAGACAGGCAGATCTGGGAGCAGTCTTTTCCATCAGGTTTTCCTTCCTCCACCATATTATGGGCTGCTGCTGATCTTCATGCGTGAAGGTTCAGAGTGAGGAGAAGGAAGCTGAACCACGTGAGACGTGTTTGAACCTGCTGGTGATTCACAGATGAACATTCCAGCGCTGCAGAAGGTGGAGATCAGAGCAGAGCAGGATGAGGGCCCACAGGCCTCTACAGGAGCCCAGAGATCTGCTTCTGGGTCAGGTGGTTAGCTTAGCTTCCTGTTATCTGCACTACATAAATGAATGATTGATTTATGGAGCCGTGACCTTCAGAGCTTCTGATAATGGACTGACAGCTCAGCAGGAACTAATCACAACTCCTGATCAGCAGTTACTGGATCTTCACACTGACGCGCTACAGCTGACGAGTAGCCACAACTTTAGTGGGATCTACTCCCAGCATGCACCCTGGTCACCAACCAGCAGCCAGCCAGATCAGGAGATCAGGACCAAGACCAGAAACCATCTCAGAACCCATCTGCTGATGAGGAGCGAACACCGGATCCCCTGGTGATCCAAGAGCTGCTGAACTTACACTCGTGCTGCTCGTAGGGGGGGTAGCTGAGGCGCACGGTGATGAGGATGAAGAAGATGAGCAGGGGCCAGATGATCTCGGCCAGCAGCTGGAGCTGGAACACAGACAGGAAGTCATCGCATCATGCTTCACTTACTGAGAGATCTCTACAGATCCCTGTAGAACCACACGGATCTCTGTGGATCACCAAAGGTGGACACAGGTGAGCGTGCATAGACAGGAGAACAGGAAGGATCCACTGAATCTACTGAGGACCAACAGAAGGGAGGCAGGAAGTGATCTGCAGGAAGGAGTTTTCAAGGTCAGATCACCTGGGAACCATTCAGGACCACCTGTGATCAACCAACCCTGGTCTGATTGGGTGAAACCAGTGGATCAGGATCGGATCCCAGTGGATCAGGATCAGATCCCAGTGGATCAGGATCAGATCCCAGTAGATCAGGATCAGATCCCAGTGGATCAGATCCCAGTGTATCAGGATCGGATCCCAGTAGATCAGGATCAGATCCCAGTGGATCAGATCCCAGTGGATCAGGATCGGATCCCAGTGGATCACCAGAGGGATTACTGACCGTCTGTCGGCGCCTGGAGGTGAAGTTCTTCCACAGCAGCAGGCTCAGCTGGGTCCACACGGACATCCTGGCTGCAGCTCCGTCCCGGCTCCAATGGTCCAAGTCTGGATCAAACACACGAACGTGTCAGCCGGGGTCAAAGGTGACGGGTCAAAGGTCACATCCCACACTAGACTCCCCCCTTCTGCTCCGTCACCCCGTGGAAACATGACAGGTTACATGACAATAAACATGTTCCAGAACACACAACAACCTTAGAAACGGGTCAGAACCTTACAGAACCGATGAGATCACATGTCCAGATGTGATTACAGATGTTCCCTCAATCAATCAATGAGTTCTGATCTGTAGAGCACCACTAGTCATCACTACCTGTCTGTCAGCCTGTCTGTCTGTCTCTCTCTCTGTCTGTCTGTCAGCCTGTCTGTCTGTCTCTCTCTCTCTGTCTGTCTGTCTGTCAGCCTGTCTGTCTGTCTGCCTGTCTGTCAGCCTGTCAGCCTGTCTGCCTGTCTGTCTGTCTGTCTGTCTCTCTCTCTGTCTGTCTGTCTGTCAGCCTGCCTGTCTGTCTGTCTGCCTGTCTGTCTGTCTGTCTGTCTGTCAGCCTGTCTGTCTGCCTCTCTGTCTGTCTGTCTGTCTGTCTGCCTGTCTGTCTCTCTGTCTGTCTGTCTGTCTCTCTCTCTGTCTGTCTCTCTGTCTGTCTGCGTATCTGTCTGTCTGCCTGTCTGTCTGTCTGTCAGCCTGTCTGTCTGTCTCTCTCTCTGTCTCTCTGTCTGTCAGCCTGTCTGTCTACCTGCCTGTCTGTCTACCTGTCTGTCTGTCTTATATAAACATGATATTTTGCTTTTTGTCTAACTCTCATCTCTTTGTTCTCATCTTCTTCTTTTAGACTTTTTTGGTTCCAGAACTTGAAATAAATCGAAAAAAAGTGAATAAATGTTAATGAATGAAAGTGACGTCATCAGCGCTTTCAAAGTGAAATCGTGCCTTAAACATGTTTCTTTCATGTATATATTTCCTTCATATGTGATTCTGATGTGAGCAGGAAGTTACGTTGTAAAGTGAGAAAGATTTACCTGTGCGTCGGAACCAGAACTTTCTAAAGCGCGTTAAACTTCTCACCTCTTTAGTCGCTTCAGCTTCAACAAACACTGAAATCACGTCTGGCAAAGTTCATCCACGTTCCTCCAGAGCGGCGCCTCCTCGCTCTCCTGTTGCGCCTCCTCGCTCTCCTGTTGCTCCTCCTCGGTTCTCCTGTTGCTCCTTCTCCTCCTCGGTTCTCCTGTTGCTCCTTCTCCTCCTCGGTTCTCCTGTTGCTCCTTCTCCTCCTCGATTCTCCTGTTGCTCCTTCTCCTCCTCGATTCTCCTGTTGCTCCTTCTCCTCCTCGGCTCTCCTGTTGCTCCTCCTCACTCTCCTGTTGCTCCTCCTCACTCTCCTGTTGCTCCTTCTCCTCCTCGCTCTCCTATTGCTCCTTCTGCTCCTCGGCTCTCCTATTGCTCCTTCTCCTCCTCGGCTCTCCGCACCTCCGTCCTGTCTGACAGCATCTACTCGCGACAATCAAGCTGCGGGGGGTGGGGGCGGGAGCGGGTTCCGGTGGGACCTTCAGAATAAAGGTCTCCTTTCTCAGGTCGGCGAGAACAGAGGGCGGAAATGGGGAATATTCAGGAATCATTTCGGCTCTTTGGCTTTTCTTTCAGACAACGAGTTCATATAATGGGAAGTTTTACTTTAGCAGGTGAACTCTGACCTTTGGTAGGTTGGATGTTACAGAGCGGCAGATTACTGAGCCGCCTTGTTATTGACAGCTAATTGATTCTTATTTAAGGCGATAATCGATCATGTTATCCACCGTTTCTGAGAGAGTATTAGTGACTGCGGATTACTAGTATTACCAGTATTAGAACAACTGCTGACTCTGCTCAAACTAGTGGGGCCGTTAGAGAACCGGAACATCTGTCTGCCTGCCTGTCTGTCTGTCTGTCTGCCTGTCTGTCTGTCTGTCTGTCTGCCTGCCTGTCTGCCTGTCTGTCTGCCTGCCTGCCTGTCTGTCTGTCTGCCTGCCTGTCTGTCTGTCTGCCTGCCTGCCTGTCTGTCTGCCTGCCTGTCTGTCCCCTGCTGTTGGGTTACACTGACCCCTGCTGGACAGCGGCGGTAGCAGCCGCTAACTGTCAGATGGGGGTTGTTGGTACCACGTGACACTGGCAGGCGAAGGCGTCAGAGAGCACGAGGAGCTGATCCTGACCCCAGATGACTCCGCCACCCCCCCTGGGAGCAGGCTCATCTCTAACATTCATATCTGCTAACATAATTGTGGTGAGAACAGCAGTGATGGATCCGGTCCCGCCGGTTCGGGTCGGGTCGGGTCGGGTCGGGTCGGGTCGGTCCTTCCCAGGTGCAGCATGAAGAGACGCATAAATCCTGAACCAACCAAGGATCACGACCAAGGTGTCCTTGAGATGGTCTCACTCACTCACTCACTCACTCACTCACTCACTCACTCACACACACACATACACTCTCTTTCTCTCTCTCTAACACACTCACACACTCTCTCACCCCCCCCCCCCCCACACACACACACACACTCACACAGACACAAACACCACACTCTCTTTCTCTCTCAGACACACACACACACACACACACACACACTTATTTACCCCCCATATACAAGCTGTCCAGTGTGTGTCTGGACACACACGCCCCCCCCCCCCCCCCCCCCGTCAGTGTGTTGCCTGGTACAACAGTCAACAACCCAACAGAGCTCCTCTGTCTCCTCCAGGCTGGTGCCACTTCACTGCTGACCCTGCACACAGAAGAGCCAGGAGCCTCCAGGTGTGTCCAGGACTCTGCGGGAGCCTCCGATCATGGACCCTCATCGGCCGCCTGGTTCCCAGCAGGTCCATTTCAGGATAAAGGTGCTGTTGGCAGTTTGCTGTTCTCTTCTGAAGAACTAACCCTGTTGAAGCTCCTCTACTGGGCTGCATGAAGACTCCTGGTTTTCTTGCATTTGAGCCACAGCAGCATCAACAACGACTGCTAACATGCTAACATGCTAACATGCAACCGAACAGACGATGTTCGATCCACCAGACGTCTCCATCGGTTGGTGGTCTTTGGTCTTTGGTCGAGTTTGAGTTGATCGTTAGAGGGAAACAGCGCCTCGGTGGCCCGTGTGAGCCTGCTTCCTTTGCGCGTGCGCAATGAGATGAATGGCCGCAGCGGCTCACAGCCCACCAGGAAGTGGCGGACGCGTCTTGGGCAGCTGGACCGCGCTCGGTGCGCTCGGAGCGGACAGTGGGATGCTGAGCGGGCCGGAGCCTGCACTCTGAGCGCCGGGACCGTCTCTGCTCCGGGAGCGTGCTGCGCCACACTCAGTGCATGCGCGCGGGGCCGTGTGTCCTCCCCCGCCCGTCTGGCTCCAAACCCCGCTGCTGCTGAGTCGAAGCTCCGCGAAGCTCCGTGAAGCTCCGTGAAGCTCCGGGCACGTCCACCCTGACTGCAATGGGATGCTGCGGTAGCGCGGAGGTAAGAGCGCCGCGCTCCGGACCCGCGACCCGCGACCCCCGACGCGCTCGTCCTCGTCCATCAGCCGTGTCCTTCAGGACATCCCGGCGGGCCTCTCGCTTCTCCGTGATCGTGACACGGGTCCGCGGGATGGAGCAGGCCGAGTCGGGATTAGAGGCAACCTTTGTAATCCAATTAGCTGCTCCCGTGTTCAGGCGGAGTAGCAGGGCCTTCTCCCGGACCGTTCGGCCCGCTTTGTGTTTTTACTGGTGCGGAGGACGTGAAGCTGCGGAGGGTCCAGCTCCTCGGAGCGGCTGGTTCGGCTGGTTCGGCTGGTTCGGCTGGTTCGGCGCTGCTCATCTGGGGCATCTTTGTTTGTGTGTTTCAGAGGACAAAGAGAGAATGGAGACCGCTGGAGGACCGGAGCTGCACAGACCTGCCCTGGTTCTTGCTCTTCACTGTCTTCTGCGTTGGCATGGTGAGCATCATGGGGTGGATCCCGCTCACATCAGCTGTTTATGGGCTGCAGGATCCATGGATCACAGCTTTCAGGATCCATGGATCGGAGCTTTCAGGATCCATGGATCACAGCTTTCAGGATCCATGGATCACAGCTTTCAGGATCCATGGATCACAGCTTTCAGGATCCATGGATCACAGCTTTCAGAGCCACTTTCCTGATTTACTGATGATCACAATCAGTTGATTTTAATGTGAATCAACCCAGGCTCCTCTGCAGGTCAGCTGACTGGACGGGCTTGTGATGTCACAGTTTAGACCAGTCTGCTGCTGGTGCTAGATCGGGGGTTTGAGTCCTCGGGGGAGAGGACGTGGACTGTTGTGACCTCTCACAGGGTGTAGCCGACCTGTTCGTCTGACCACTGACCGGACTGTTGTCCCACAACTTTACCCACTTATTCACATAAAACCTCAGCAAAGACCAGATGGGGCTGTAGACCAGATGGGGCTGTAGACCAGATGAGACTGTAGACCACATGGGACTGTAGACCAGATGGGACTGTAGACCAGATGGGGCTGTAGACCAGATAGGACTGTAGACCAGATGGGACTGTAGACCAGATGGACTGTAGACCAGATGGGGCTGTAGACCAGATGGGACTGTAGACCAGATGGGACTGTAATCCAGATGGGGCTGTAGACCAGATGGGGCTGTAGACCAGATGGGGCTGTAGACCAGATGGGACTGTAGACCAGATGGGACTGTAGACCAGATGGGACTGTAATCCAGATGGGACTGTAGACCAGATGGGGCTGTAGACCACATGGGACTGTAGACCAGATGGGACTGTAGACCAGATGGGGCTGTAGACCAGATGGGACTGTAGACCAGATGGGACTGTAGACCAGATGGGACTGTAGACCAGATGGGACTGTAATCCAGATGGGGCTGTAGACCAGATGGGGCTGTAGACCAGATGGGACTGTAGACCAGATGGGGCTGTAGACCAGATGGGACTGTAGACCAGATAGGACTGTAGACCAGATGGGACTGTAGACCAGATGGGGCTGTAGACCAGATAGGACTGTAGACCAGATGGGACTGTAGACCAGATGGGGCTGTAGACCAGATGGGACTGTAGACCAGATAGGACTGTAGACCAGATGGGACTGTAGACCAGATGGGGCTGTAGACCAGATATGACTGTAATCCAGATGGGACTGTAGACCAGATGGGGCTGTAGACCACATGGGACTGTAGTCCAGATGGGGCTGTAGACCAGATGGGACTGTAGACCAGATGAGACTGTAGACCAGATGGGGCTGTAGACCAGATGGGGCTGTAGACCAGATGGGAATGTAGACCAGATGGGGCTGTAGACCAGATATGACTGTAATCCAGATGGGACTGTAGACCAGATGGGACTGTAGACCACATGGGACTGTAGTCCAGATGGGACTGTAGACCTATGTAGCTCAGCTATGTAGCTAAGCTATGTAGCTCAGCTATGTAGCTCAGCTATGTAGCTCAGCTAAGCTTGTGTTAGCTTTCCAGGTTAGCAGCTCTGTGTTCATCCCAACAGGCAAAGGTTTCACACTGAGTGTGTAGAAACATTTTATTTTATTCTAAGGAAATTGTAATTTATTGTAAAATCCTTTGGCAGTGTTGTTGTTCACTAAAGGTTGAAAAGCACTGAAGTCAACAGTGTTAGCATGTTGTAGCATGTGGTAGCATGTTGTAGCATGTGGTAGCATGTGGTAGCTGGTGGTAGCATGTGGTAGCATGTGGTAGCTGGTGGTAGCATGTGGTAGCATGTGGTAGCTGGTGGTAGCATGTGGTAGCTGGTGGTAGCATGTGGTAGCATGTGGTAGCTGGTGGCGTCGCCCTGCGTGAGTCTCCCCGTGTGTCCGGCAGGGCTCCATCTGTGGCTTCACCGTGGTGACGGGCGGAGCGGCTCGCCTCGTCTTTGGATATGACAGCTATGGCAACACCTGTGGCCGTCGCAACCAGCAGATCGAAGGCGTCTGGCTCAGCGGTCTTGACCACACGGACAGGAAGTAAGTGAAGACGCAGCAGCTGTCCAACCACACGACGACTTCATCACATCCCGGTAGAGCAGCAGGGCTGTCTGAGATGATATGGGGCCTCCTCGTGTAAAGGGGCACAAACATGATGTATAATTGTTGGGGTTTGTCATTCTGAAGGCATAGAATTAAAACCACGGGGGGCTCTGGGGTCCTGGACCTGGACAGGGAGCTCACTCTAACCCTGACACCATTTCTGGTGACAATGCTGTTGTGTAAAAACCAGGACGATCTGGTGCTGTCAGCTTCTACAGATATGATGCTCTGAACCTCTGAGGACCTCATAGATCCAGAGAAGGATTTTAAACTCTTTATAGTCAGAAGGTTCTTTTAATAAAGAGCAGAAACATCAGCCTAGATGATTGGAACCGTTTCTACAAAATGCTTTTAATTTGAAGGAATGACCACTCTCACCTTAACTTCCTGTAGATTTGTGTTCTTCCTGGATCCATGTAACATCGACATCGTTCAGAGGAGGATCAGGTCGATGGCGCTCTGTGTTTCTCTGTGTCCCACTGAGGAGCTAAAGACCTACCAGGACCTGAAGAGGTTCGCCATGCTCAACGGTGAGGTGATCTGTGGTGAGGTGTGTCACACACACTCACTGACTCCCACACACACTCACACACACACACACACACAGTGTGTGTGTGTGTGTATTCCAACACACTATGTGCCGTGTTTGGGTGACATCATCAGGTTGGTGCTGATTGGTGAAGAAAGTCACTTTTTTCTTCCTTGAGTATTTGCTTGATGGTGGTGATGATGGTGGTGATGATGATGATGATGGTGATGGTGGTGATGGTGATGATGATGATGATGATGGTGATGATGATGGTGATGGTGGTGATGATGGTGATGATGATGGTGATGGTGGTGATGATGATGCTGATGGTGGTGATGATGATGGTGATGGTGGTGATGTGATGGTGGTGATGATGATGGTGGTGATGATGTGGTGGTGATGATGTGGTGATGATGATGATGTGATGGTGGTGATGATGATGATGATGGTGTGATGATGGTGGTGGTGATGATGATGTGATGGTGGTGATGGTGATGGTGATGATGGTGATGATGATGATGTGGTGATGATGGTGGTGATGGTGGTGATGATGATGGTGATGGTGGTGGTGATGATGATGGTGGTGATGATGGTGGTGGTGATGATGATGATGGTGATGGTGGTGATGATGGTGTGATGATGATGATGATGGTGATGATGATGATGGTGATGGTGGTGATGTGATGGTGATGGTGGTGGTGGTGATGATGATGATGGTGGTGATGATGGTGACAATGATGATGGTGGTGATTATGGTGATGGTGGTGGTGACGATGATGATGGTGATGATGATGGTGATGGTGGTGGTGATGATGGTGGTGGTGATGATGGTGATGGTAGTGATGATGATGGTGTGGTGGTGATGATGATGATGATGGTGATGGTAGTGATGATGATGGTGATGGTGGTGGTGATGATGATGGTGGTGATGTGATGATGATGACGATGGTGATGATGGTGATGATGATGGTGGTGATGATGATGATGGTAGTGATGGTGATGATGATGATGATGATGATGGTGGTGGTAGTGATGGTGATGATGATGATGATGATGATGGTGGTGGTGATGATGATGTGATGATGATGATGGTGGTGATGATGATGATGATGTGATGACGATGATGGTGATGACGATGTGATGATGATGATGTGATGATGATGATGGTGGTGACGATGATGGTGGTGATGATGGTGATGATGTGATGATGATGATGGTGATGATGATGATGGTGGTGATGATGATGTGATGATGATGATGGTGATGATGATTATGGTGGTGATGATGATGTGATGATGATGATTATGGTGGTGGATGATGGTGGTGATGATGTGATGATGATGATGATGATGATGTGATGATGATGATGATGATGGTGTCTGTGTTCCAGGCTCAGAGTTGTGTTCGTATGAGTTAGCGGGTCATAAATATCCCAGCCTGCCTGACAGGTTCTCCAAATGTCCCAAACTTCCTGTTCCTCCCAGGTAAGTCCCGCCTCCACATACAAATGACGACATGTTACTGTGTAGCTGACGTCTTATGTGTTGTGAACAATGTGCGCGTTGTTCTGTCACCATTCACTGAGGAGTTGACTGTGTCCAGATGACCCTTGACCTCTGTGTCCTCAGTAAGCCATTGCCCGTCTTTAATCGCTGCACGCCGCTGGATGTTTCATGTTATTCGAAGTTTGCGGAAGCCATGGTGACGTTCGTCAGTGATGACAACAGTCTGCACCGGCTGATCTCCAGTGTGGCCGCCAGTAAAGAGCTCATCATTGGACTGTGTTTCCTGGCTCTGGGTGAGCTTGTCGACCCTGACCCTGACCCTGACCCTAACCCTGACCCTGACCCTAAACTCCACCCCCTAACCATAAACCCCACACCTAACTCCACCCCTAACCCTAAACCCCACCCCCTAACCCCCACCCCCTAACCATAAACCCCACGCCTAACTCCACCCCTAACCCCAAACCTAACTCCACCCATAACCCTAACCCCCACCCCCTAACCATAACCCCCACACCTAACCCCACACCTAACCCCACCCTAACTCCGCCCCTAACCCCCACCCCTAAACACAAACCCCACCCCTTACCCCCACCCATAAACTCCACCCTTAACCCCAAACCCCACCCCCTAACCCTAACCCCCACCCCTTAACCCTAACCCCCACCCCTTAACCCTAACCCCCACCCCCTAACCTCTAACCTTTCTGATCGGCTCCATCTGATTTGCTCGTGTTCCCCATTTCGTGGTGTTGTTGTACGATGGCTCGTCATGTCTTCACTCACCAATCCGATCGTCACGATGTTGCTCGCTAACGAGCAGCTGTATTGTCCTTCTCCCTGTGACCGGCTGAAGCACTCGAACACGGCGAGATGGAAGCTGGTTCGCCAGTCAGTGAATTATTGGCAAAAAGGCTTCAGAACATTTTGTGATCCTCAGTAAACAATAAAGGGACTGAGCGGTCCCAAGCGTCCTGGGGCTGAAGCTTATCGTCCACTTATCTGCTCCTGTCCTGTCTCTCTGGCTCAGTCCTGTCCATGATCCTCATGATGATCATTCGTTACATCTCGGCCGTCCTCATCTGGATCCTCACCTCGTTGGTCGTCCTCGGATCCCTCGGTGAGATCATTTTCTCTTTGCTGCTGCCCAAAGTTGGTTCTGGACTCAGAGGTCACGCTTGTGCTTTGTCTCAGCGGGGACCAGCGTCCTGTGGTGGCTCTACATTGACCACCGCCTCTCTGGAAACGACACCCTCACTAAAACCAGAAAGGACCCACGGGAGGAGGCGGAGTTCCGCAGGGATGGCAAACAAACGTTGCTGGTCTACGCTGTTGCTGCCACCGTCTTCACGGTAGGAGAAGGTGCAGATCTTGTGCTGAGAGTTGGTTCCTGTTCCCGAACCAGATCCTTTGGTTCCAGGTGATCCTGCTGCTGCTGATGCTCTTCATGCGTAAACGGGTCGCTCTGACCATCGCTCTGTTCCATGTAGCAGGGAAGGTCTTCATCCACCTCCCCCTCCTCACTCTACAACCCTTTGTCACATTCCTTGCACTTCTGCTCTTTTGGATCTACTGGATCCTGGTGTTGCTCTTCCTCGGAACTACCGGTCAGTTTCCATTTGGCTCCAGTTGTTCAGGAATCAGCAAATTCTGGACTTCATCCCTCACACCGACTAATGTTAACGGCCGCACCGATGGTTTAAACATCTAACTAAACACCCGTGTGTGGTTGTGCAGGTAACCCGGTCCAAAATGAGGAGACGGGTCTGACAGAGTTCAGACTGACGGGGCACCTGCGATACCTGACCTGGTACCATGCCGTTGGTCTGGTGTGGATCACCGAGTTCATCCTGGCCTGCCAGCAGATGACGGTGGCTGGAGCTGTGGTCACGTACTACTTCACAAGGTGAGTCCATGCTTGGTGCACGCAGCGGCTTACCTTTCATTTTCCATGCTAATGCTAAGCTAGGCTAGCTGTCATTATAAACAACCCACATTCATGTGACATGATTTTCCTTCTTGTCGGCTAACTCAGAGGAGGGGGGAGCACACCCCTCAGAACCGGGACCAAAAATAACTTTTTGTTTCAGGGACAAGAATCGGCTCCCGGTCACCCCGATCCTGTCTTCAGTTCTGAGACTGGTCAGATACCACCTGGGAACCGTTGCTAAAGGTTCTTTCATCATCACGCTGGTGAAGATTCCTCGACTCATTCTCATGTACATCCACAACCAGCTGAAAGGAAAGGTAGCAACCAGCTACATGCTAACACACCAGAGTGTATGGTCAACACACCTATGTAACAGACTGCAAAACGAGCTATTCGATGCGCTACAGTTACTATGCAACATGCTATATTATCCTTTCCTCATGCTAACGCGCTATATTTTCCGTTCCTTGCGCTAACGTGCGTCACATGCATCGCTGCACCTTCCTGCTGTATTTCATGAAGAGCTTCAAATGTTCCCTAACCTGAACGATGGTGCGATGGTAACGGGGTGTCCGTGGTCACCCAGGCAACAGTGTCGACCTTCTGAGAGAGGTTACAGACACCAAAGGGGTTTTCAAGGGTTGCTGGTTTAAGGTTGGAATGAGGAAGAACAGCAGCAGCTCGTCGGTGCCGTTGGTAAAACAGCGACCTCTAGTGGCCACGGGAGGAGACGCCGCGTCCATGTTTGAGCAGCGCTCACGTGTCAACAGTTGCTGTGTGTTGTGTTCACGTGTCAGGAGAACGCCTTTGCTCGCTGTTTGCTGAAGACA
The DNA here is from genome assembly GCF_003711565.1 of Takifugu flavidus. Classification (NCBI taxonomy): domain Eukaryota; kingdom Metazoa; phylum Chordata; class Actinopteri; order Tetraodontiformes; family Tetraodontidae; genus Takifugu; species Takifugu flavidus. The sequence continues at coordinate 9,291,389 of NC_079528.1, read as the reverse complement.
TGCATCTGCTGCCTGTGGTGTTTGGAGAAGTGCCTCAACTATCTCAACCAGGTAATGAAGGTGTGATGAAGGTGCCCTCCTCCTCCTCACGCCCTGCTCCTCCTCCTCACGCCCTGCTCCTCCTCCTCACGCCCTGCTCCTCCTCTGACGGACTGTGCTCTTTACCCAGAATGCATACGCAGCCACCGCCATCAACAGCACCAGTTTCTGCACGTCTGCACGTGACGCCTTCGTCATCCTGGTGGAGAACGCTCTGCGTGTAGCAACCATCAACGCCGTGGGAGACTTCGTGCTGTTCCTGGGGAAGGTGAGGATGTGGGCGGGGCCTGCTGCAGAGCTGCGCCACACAGCAGACCTCTCACTCTGACAACTCTTTTGTGTCTGCTGCCTTCCGAAGATCCTGATCGTGACGTCGACGGCGTTCGCCGGCGTCATGCTTCTGAATTACCAGCGGGATTACGCCGAGTGGCTGCTGCCTCTCGCCATCGTGTGTCTCTTCTCCTTCTTGGTCGCTCACTGCTTCCTGTCCATCTTTGAGATCGTGGTGGACGTCCTCTTCCTGTGCTTTGCCATCGACACCAAGTACAACGACGGCACCCCGGGCAAAGAGTTCTTCATGGACAAAGCTCTGATGGTAAACGCTCTGGGTTATTATTAGCCACGCCCACCTGCTTCCACCTGTGAAATCACGCAGCATCACGATGCCAGAAAGCGTCAGAATAAATGTGTTAATGCGACGTCTCCTCCTCTGTGGCCCCGCCCCTTCAGGAGTTTGTAGAAAGCAGTCGGCGGTTGGAGCGAGCCGTGGAGCGTGGGCGGAGCCGTGTGAAGGAGGGCGCGTCCGTGGGGGCAGAGATGAAACCCATGGTGAGTGACAGTGGAGGGGGTGGAGCCCGGCGCAGGAGCGTGACGTCCCAGTCATCAGGGGCGGGGCTGCATGGGGGTGGAACTGGGTGGGAGGAGCTTCAGGAGTTCCAGGTGTACTACCTTCTGGTGGGAGTCCTGGTGGACTGGGCTCTGACGGAGCACAGCGGCTTTGTGCTGTGTCTCAGCGAGGACGTTGTCCTCTTCCTCTGCATCTTCCTGCCCACCTCCACCCTCTTCCTGTTTGTCCGCTTGCTCCACGTTTCCAACGCTGCGTCCTGCTGCACCAGCTCAGCGGCTGCCATTAACGCCTGCTAACACGCTCACAGACTGCATGCTAACGTGCTAGCTGATGTGAACTCTGCATGCTGACTGGATACACGTGTCCGCACTGGCCTGCCCGTCATCATCTTCATCTTCATCTTCATCACGTGGAACTCTACTTCCTGCTCATGTTTTCTCCGTTTCTGCCTTTTCTCATCACCGCTGTGCTTTGAGGACCAGACGTTCTGCTTCTTTATGTTTCTAATATTCTTTTCCAGTCCAAATGAAGTCAGACTCCGCCCCTTCCTGTGGCCTTTCATTAAAGGTTGAAATGGTGTCAAATCTAGATGGAGGGGAATCTTTGTAAAGGTAACTCTCTACCACAGGAAGGGGCGGAGCAACCGGACCTTGGAGTGAAAGCGTGCGCGGGGTCTCGGTTCCTACCTTCCCTCTAAAGTTCAGACAGTGACACAAGTTTCATTTTGTTGAATGAATGTCCTCTTTTGTTAATTAAAATAGCTCATTTTCCTCTGCCATTAATAAAGTCATCCGTCTGTCTGTCTGTCTTTGTTTGGTGGGCGGGGCACTCCAATGTGTGGGTGTGGCTCTGACGTTGTATCATCTCATTATATTTGGAGAATATGATGTCAGCTCCCTACCCATGATGCTCTGCTCCTTCCTGTATGTGACTGTAACCATGGTGACTGGTCTGTTTTAGGCTCCTGGGAGTTCCGCTTGACCAGAATCAACTGATGGGACTTAAAGAGACATTCCAGAAGTTTATTTTTGGTGATGTGTAACATGTTTACTATGGTTTCACTCCAGGGATAACAATATTTTAATAACGTTAACGATGTAACGAAGCACTTTATCTGGACGCTGCAATTTTACTGGCTGATGCATCTTTTTTTGTAGTGATGTCGTTTTTAAATCAAATGATCACACTTCAGTTTTTATCTCTCAAATACCGTGTTAGATTGGGAGCGCTATGATGTCATCGGGGGGTGTCTGGAAGAGGGAGTATCCGATTGGTGCAGGGAGTATCCGATTGGTGCAGGGAGTATCCGATTGGTGCAGGGAGTATCCGATTGGTGCAGGGAGTATCCGATTGGTGGAGGAGTATCCGATTGGTGGAGGGAGTATCCGATTGGTGGAGGGAGTATCCGATTGGTGGAGGGAGTATCCGATTGGTGGGCTACACGTCTGTCCGCTTGCTGATTATCACAGCCAGACTTCTGGAGAAACACCAGCACCGTGGTCACTATGGAAACGCCTGTTATGCACTGACAGCGGCCTCTTATATGATTGAGATGTGACGCTTGTAGCTGATTTTACGTTGGGGCGCACCTGCAAGGTAACAGTCATGTGACTAAACAAAGCTAACGCTAGCAGAGTTGAGCTGAGCTGCCGGCGTGTCGACGTAGCTTGTAGCCACATTTACGGTCTGTGGTTGATTTTCCTGTAGTGCTGACATCATGATGTCCTAGCTCTTGGTTCATGATCTGCTAGTAGCTAAAGTTAGCATGCAATCAACTAATCAAAATTGGCTTCGTAATTTAACATGTAAAGATGATACAGGTGTGATAGCATTTAGCTGAAGAGTCGTCCCACTGTGAAAAAGCAAGCTAGCACGTGTATGAAAACTAGTCATCAAGCAGGTCCCGATGGACTCACTGGTTTGGCCCAGTTGACTTGAGACCTAGGTGGGTTTGGATGTCCACGCGGCTCATCTGCGACGTTCTCGTCTCCATAAACCTTCTCCTGGAATCAGCATCCTGCTTCAGACTTCCGTTTCCAGGAAGTGTTTCCAGTGGAGCTGCAGTGAAGAAGATGGTCAAAGATGAGAGCAATAACACAAACGCTACACACAAACCCGAGTCTTCCTGTTTACGTCTGGTGTTGCCATCTCAGATAGGAAGTGGACTGTTGCCATCACCTGTTGTCCTGGGCTGAGGGTCGGACGCCCACGGCCGTCACCAGGGCAACGGCTGTTGCCGTCACCACCTTTGTTGCCTAATTTGTTGCCTCGTCGCTCTGGCTGAAGCCAAAACTGCAGACGTGTCTCAGAGAGTCCTGAAAGCCTCGTCAACCACGATCCTCAACGTGTGTCGGGCAGGTTGATCCATCTCAAGAGACGACGTTGCCAGAGGTCACTTGTTGATGTTCAGGCTGTTCCCATCATGCACCTGTGCACTCAGCTCCTCCTTGGAGCTCGTTACCATCTCTGAGTTCAAAGGTCTCTGAGAAGAAACATTAGCTTTGCCATTAGCAACTGGCAGGACGCTCAAAGCACGGCGACAAATTGCACTAAAAATAGAAAAGGCAATGCTAACGTCAGAATAACGTAGTTTTAGATTTTAGATGAAGTGTTTGTAGCTCACACATTAACACACGCGTTTCCTGTACAAACATCCTAGAGAGAAGATATTTCTGCTCATCTTCACACATTCAGTGTCACATGACTGCTGTTGCCAGGCAGATCAGGACCTGGAGCTTCAAGGATCAGAACAGAAATTCATCATAAAGTCCGTTTTAGCTGCAGACGTTACTAGAAAACCACACAAAGACAAAACAAAGTGGATCTTTGGACTCCTTACCGAGCTCTGGGCTTCAATATTTCCACTCAGATGTGGACACGCGTCAATATTTTCATTCCAACAAGAACGAACCTCCAGTTTTGGGGCTATTTAACATTTCTCCTGAGTTTTAATCGGTTTTTGCTGAGTCATGGTTCTCCGACTAAACGCGTTCAGAGTCCACCTGCTGAAGGCCGTCGGTCCCGTTAGGACCTGCCAGGATGGTTCCGAAGGTTCTGCTGAGTGGAGGTGACACGGCTGATGACATCATGGTTTCCTGCTTTTCCTCTGAGAATTGAAACGAAAACTTTTTCTCTCATAATTTGACACCTTCCAACTGACTGGAAACAGCGCCGGAGACCTTCAACAGCCAGTCAGCCCATCACGTGTTCAGACGGAACCAGGCCTTCAATCCTCAGCGGCGCTGTCCGTCTGTCACAGCTTCCTGGTTTCTGCAGAGGAACCGAGACTCCAGAACCCGAGCAGAATTTCTCTAGAACACAGGAAATAGGAAGCAGGCTAGCATCCGCGCTAACGTCCTCATCCTGCTGGTCCTCACCAGCTCCGGGGGTTCATTTCTTGCTACGGCTCCGGAACCAGTTTTCCCAGTTCCAAAACTGGGTGTGGATCCGGCGCCAGACGCACAGAAACCTTGCTGGTGCCGCCCGGCCGAGGACGGGTCAGCCGGGCGGCACCGGAGCCCCAGTGATGAAGACCGGGACCCCACCGGGGTCTGTGTAGGTCTGGTTCAGACCAGAACTTTGCATGTCCATGTTTTGTGCTTCAGAAACACTGCACGTGCACGTGCACGTGCGTGCAGGAGAATAAACAGCCGTTACACTCACAGGACTAAACTGTTGGCTAACAGGTCAGATGGTCGCCATGGAGACGACACGAGAATTCCCGCTGGTGCGATGTGATGTTTTCTCTTTGTAACATGAAAGAATCTCTTTGCTTCTGGGTTGACTTTTATATTTATCATTTCTTATGTATATTTGTTTTTTAAGAAAAGTAATAAAATGTAATCGAGATTTGTCTGTTGCTTCTGTTTATTCAGATAAAACATGGGATCAACTTTACTAACTAACTTAGACGTCTGATGTTATTAATGATGATGATATTAATGAGCAGTGTGATAATTAATTCAAACGTCACTGTTGTCTGCAGTATCTCTGCTCACCACAGGGGGCGGTAAAGTGCTGCAACAGCGCCCCCTGCTGGCCTCGAGCAGAAACTGACTTCTCGTGGTGAAAAGTTCCTCTACCTTTAAAAAGAGAACCTTCCCCCACACTAATGACCAGTCAACAGTTGGTTTCCAAGGTAACAATTTTAACTTCACTGCCTAAAACTACTTTTCCTTTAAATTGTAGAAGAATAAAAAGGACGGTAATGATGCGTTCACTGTCCCCGGGAACACGGAGCGTCCAACAAATGCACCGCTCACAGCTCGTCATCGTCCTCGCTCGCCACAGTGTCCAAATCTTTGTCCTTCCGCTCAGCACGTTCCTTCACGAGCGCCTCCTGCTGCCGCTGCAGCTGCTGTAGCTCCGCCCTCAGGTGTTCCAGGTGGAGCGCTCGGCGGCTCCTCAGCACGCGGCGAGGAAACGGGTTCATCACGCTAAAGGCGATGTTGCTCAGCTTCCTACAAGAAGATCAGAGTGAGGCTACCAGAAACATCTGCAGTCAACTATCACTTATAGTCCTCATGGGTCCATCACACGGCCGTCACATGACACAGGAAGGGGAAAGGTCACATGACAGCAGCTGGCAGGCAGCAGCCTCACGACCCTCCTGGGCCCATATTCACAGAAGCTCTTAAGATGCTCCTCAGGTGGTAAACTGTGAAGAGGGGTTAGGGGAAGACTTTTGAGAAGCCTCAGAGAATCTTAGAGACGAGAGGAAGGAGAGACGTTCTCCATGTAGTTACAGTGCTGCCGGCCTGATGTTCATGATGGTGGTCGCCAATGAGCCTCAAAGATTCTAGAACATGCACATAACATCCAGGTTAGCCATGTGAGCAGCCGTAGCCTAAATGTAGCCTACAGGTGGCTCAGGATGGCAGCAGGTGCTGGATCTTCTGGTAGATCTTCTCTCTTCTGGTAGTAGATCTTCTCTCTTCTGGTGGTAGATCTTCTCTCTTCTGGTGGTAGATCTTCTCTCTCTGGTGGTAGATCTTCTCTCTTCTGGTGGTAGATCTTCTCTCTTCTGGTGGTAGATCTTCTCTCTTCTGGTGGTAGATCTTCTCTCTTCTGGTGGTAGATCTTCTCTCTTCTGGTAGTAGATCTTCTCTCTTCTGGTAGTAGATCTTCTCTCTTCTCTTAGATCTTCTCTCTTCCATCTCCTCTTGGCTCACAGCTGCTCTCAGAAACCTCATGCTGAGACTCCTGGTTGGGAACGTTTAGGCTACATTAGGAGCTCTGAGAGGACTCTGAGAACCTTCGTCAATATGGACCCTGGACTGTAGGAACAACTGACGAAGGAAGTCATTCAGGTGGGCTGAAGGGGCCGATCTTCATCTGAAGTTTTTCTGGTTTTGTCCATTTGAAAATGAGATGCGAGAACATGGTCTTCTGCATCAATGATCACCCCGATAGATGAGGTGTCAGGTGTGCTCACCTGGTGTCAGTGATGGTCTTGGTGAAGATGCGTAGATACTGGTAGATTTCAACACTGTCGTGGATCTTCAGGATATCCTCTTCTCTGTACTTGAAGAGAGCCAGGACGTACCTGAAGATCACCTGCACAGGTAACACAAAGCGAACTGGAGACAGAACCTTGTGAAGAGTGAAAGGTCACGCATCACTTCCTGTCGGCATGTCCCTTCACCTTGGTGCCTTCGTAGAGGAAGGCGTCCCACAGCGGCAGCAGGATGTCGCTGGGCAGACTCTCCACAAACACCACCAGGAACCAGTTGAAGGTGATGAGGGACACGTCAACGCTGAGACTCTCAAAGTGAGCTGATAAACGAGGGAGCTTCTCCGAGAGGAAGTCCTTCAGCACACGCTGGTCAGCCTGAATGTGAGGTCACATGACACCGTCTGAACAGGTAGTAGTGATGACACAGGTCATGTGACCTGAACAGGGTTCGGCTTCCCCACCTGAGAGGCCAGCAGGTCCTTGGTGTAGTAGTCCTGAGGCATGATGGTCTCCACAATGGCCACCAGACACCAGAAGGCGTCTTCTTCACTCTGAAGTACCAGCAGAGCAACGGCTGCTAACCTGAGCGGTAGGTGAGCACTGGTCACGTGACAGGTCACAGGTCACAGGTCACAGGTCAGCAGCAAAAGCCGATGTGTGAGGAGCACCTGTTGAGGCCCTGGCAGTAGCCAATCTCAGGGTTTCGCCAAGAAAAGGCCAATAAGATGCGACGCAGCTGCTGCAGGGCGGCGCTGGACGGGGAGCAGAAGAGCCGGTTGGTTGTGAGGGTGCGGGGGAGGTCCAGCTCAATCTGCCTGGAGGTGGGGTGAGGAGACGTCTGGCTCTTTGCACACAACTGAAGGGTAGGAGAGCGTGACAGGACAGGTGTGAGGACACACAAAGAGAAGACCCGTGAGAAGAAGCTGCTGCAGCAGAGACTCTGGGACCACCAGGGTCACCAGGGTCAAACGGCCGCCGCAGGAGGGAGGAGCCAGGATGGCGAGGGGCATCAGTGTGGAGCAGCCGCAAGAGTGGAGGGACACTGGACGGTCTAAGGACTTAGGGACACAGAGGAGACACAGCAACAGGACGGCTGGGGGACACCCCTGGGACGGGGACACCCCTGGGACGGGGACGCCCCTGGGACGGGGACGCCCCTGGGACGGGGACGCCAACTGTGCCCAGATTCTGCTGACACTAATGTAGCCTGGAGGCTAACGCCGATCCTCCGTCCAACTGCTCTGCGTCCACGTTTGCTCGGATCCTTCTGTCGTATCGGAACATCAGAGCAGGTAAATTAGCCGTTAGCCTTTAGCCGTTAGCCGTTAGCCTTTAATTAAAGGTGATTTAACCCAAAGTGTGACACAAAACCAAAAACAGGGTTAAGACCCCAGAGATAACAGAGCAACAGACTTACAAGCAAGGACACAACATCTACTGGAGGACACGGGTCAGGGGGAGGATTGGCCCCCCAACCCCAACCTGAGGAAGACTTGAGGCACAAGGCAGAGGACAGGGAGGGAGGACCCCCAGGAGGATCACGAAGACCACCATGGAGGACAGACACAACAAGGAAAATGACAAAGACAAATGAGGACGACTACAGAGACAATGAGGAGGACGACGAAGACAAGGAGGACAATGAGGACGAAGAAGACAAGGAGGACGACGGGGAGGACGAGCAGTAGGATGGAACCAAAGGAAACCAACCCCCACATCAGTCTAGAGATGCGGGTGGAGTCCAGATGCTGAGCAGAAGGAGCAGGAAGGAAGAGGGACAACAGATCTTGTTGGACAGCTACAGTGCATGTTGGGTCATGGATTGATGGCGGCCTACAGAACCTGCTGGTAGCACTCCGGGTCATGTTCTCTGATGGTTCTGGTTCTGACACGCACCATCCAGCTCCACAGCCGGTGTCGGTACTCCTGAGGGACTCCGGCTCTCAACAAACCTTTGAGCTCCTGCGATGCAGTCAGGTGGTCGTCGGACCTGCCGGTGAGGTACTGAGCCCAGCGGTCCAGCAGGGGGCGCTCCACGCCTTCCTGCAGGGAGGAGCCAGAGTCCAGAGGCGCTCGGCATGGTGCCATTGCTGAAGTTCCCGGGGGACGTTCTCACCTGCTGCAGCAGGTTGTGTGAGCGGATCTCCAGTGCCTGGATTTTGGCCAGCAGCTTCAGGTCCTCCACCTCATAGTCCGAGAAGATTTTGAAGCCGTAATCATCGTAATCACTAAAGACACAAGACGTGGCTCTTAGACCCGTGTCAGCAGCTTCTTCTGCCCCATCGCCCTGCAGTACCTGGTCACCTGCTGCCCAGCAACGCTCTTCATCTCTCTTTTCAGAGCGTCCTCCACCAACTTCTGAACAGCTTCTTGTTGAGCTGCATCCAGGGTTTTGGTGTCCTGCAGCTGCCGCAGAACGTCCAGGTAACTGCTCTCCGTCTGGCAGATACGGGCCTCCAGGTAGGAGGTCTTCGACCAGCAGAGGCAAAAGAGCATGTCAACATCTCACAGTGCGACAGGTCCACGTGGACTCACCTTCATCATCAGACTCCTCTCCTGCTCTGAGCTGGTTCTCCACAGTCTGGTCAGCTGGTAGATCTCAGAGTTTAGAAACTTGTTCTGGGTTTTATGAGCCTCGATATCGTCCTGATGATCGAGATGAAAATGTGATGGTGAGATCAAATCCACCGATCCAAACACATGAGCACAGAGTGGAGGTTCACCTGGAGGTTCTCCATCTGCTGCTGAAGCTGTTTGAAGGTCTGTTGGCGTGAAGGGTTGGACGATGCAGCGAGCTGCTGCTCAACCATCCAGGTGGTCACCTGGTTGGACAAGTTTATAATCACCTGTTTGGGAAAGGTCACATGATCTCAAGTCCACTGATGGGAAAGATCTTAAAGTAGGATCGATCTGTTTCATGACTTCAACGTTGTTAACCCCCCCGACTCGGTCCTCACCTCCTGCTTGGCATCATTCTTCTCCATCAGCATCTTGATCTGCTCCTCCAGCTCCTCCACTTGTGTGCTCCTCTGAGCCAAACGTCTCCTCAGGGACTCAGCCTCCACCTTGGCCTCCTCCAGCTGCTCCTGCAGTCTGGCTGCCTGCCGCTCGCGATGCCGCAGGACCTCCAGACGCTCCTGCTCACCTTTCTCTGCCAAAAACTGGGCACAGGATCTCTTCTCCAGCTGAGATGCCTCCAAAGCTTTGTGGAGGATCCAAACCATCTCCTGCACATTTGCACATGACAGGAACAGGAACAAGGAACCTGATCAGTAACGGAGTAAAGGACTTCTCTGTCCTGGTGCTTTTCACCTTCTGAGCTTTGACTTCTTCAGCGAGCATCTGTTTGTCCTGCTGGAGGCGCCACATCTGCTGCGAGGACAGGGCGTCCCCGCTCAAGACCTGCTGCGAGGACAGGGCGTCCCCGCTCAAGACCTGCTGCGAGGACAGGGCGTCCCCGCTCAAGACCTGCTGCGAGGACAGGGCGTCCCCGCTCAAGACCTGCTGCGAGGACGAGCCACCAGTCTTTTTCATGTTCCAGCTGTTGAAGAAAGATGAGGATTCTCTGGTCTCCACTGGAGACTCTTGAGATGGAGGCTCAGCCAGGAGGGTGGGAGGAGGCTTCAAGGGCTCAGGAGGAGTCCTGAGTCCTGAGGAGACACCAGATCACCTGCTTCAGCTTCTCCTACTCTTGGACAGGTGTCCCCCCCAGGCTGGGCTTTAACCCACCGACCCTCCATGACCAAATAAATAGGGTCAGGGTCAGGGTCGGGGTCAGGGTAGGGGTCAGGGTCAGGGTCGGGGTCGGGGTCGGGGTCGGGGTCGGGGTCAGGGTCAGGGTCAGGGTTAGGGTTAGGGTCAGGGTCAGGGTCAGGGTCAGGGTCAGGGTCAGGGTCAGGGTCAGGGTCGGGGTCGGGGTCGGGGTCGGGGTCGGGGCCGGGGCCGGGGTCGGGGTCGGGGTCGGGGTCGGGGTCGGGGTCGGGGTCAGGGTCAGGGTCAGGGTCAGGTCAGGGTTAGGGTTAGGGTTAGGGTTAGGGTTGGGGTTGGGGTTGGGGTCAGGGTTAGGGTCAGGGCCAGGGCCAGGGTCAGGGTCAGGGTCAGGGTCGGGGTCAGGGTTCTCCTGCTCACTCCCCACGTGTACCTACCTGTGGTGTTGCTGGGGTCCATCGGCGCCTCCACGTAGAACACGCTCTGGCTCCATTCCCGAGACGCCCTCTTGCGCAGACTGTGGACCGAGTTCCTAAATACAAAAAGTCATGTGATCAAAAGAAAAACGAGTGTGGCTTTAGATTCCAGGCGACTCACTGGATCTCGATTAGCGGATGTTTTAGTGACATGTTAGCGAGCGGAGTTCTGAGGGACAGGACATTAGCCGCCTCTTCACCCACCAGACCCACTGGGCTCTTCAGCAGAGGCAGGAAGTTGGCTGCGTAAACAGGAAGTTGACATCAAACACCAGCCCAACAGTTAGCGGTTTATATTTAGTGTCATCATTTTGTAGTTCTGAATCATTCTGAATAAACTCTCAGAGTCGAGGAACCTTTGCTAACCTGCAGTTCAGAGTTTACCACTTGAACCAGTAAATGAAACCAGTTTAACCCATGAAGCACCAGAGAATCCCTCGGCTCTTCTGGGGAGGGTTCAGACTGGTCCTCACCTGCAGGGTCGCTGTCTGGAGAGTGAGGACCGATGGCCGTCCGTCTGTGGCACCAGCGTTTCATCTGGAGCTGCTGCAGCCAGTAGAGCATCAGCTCCTGGGTTACAGCCTGTGGGCAGGGCCAGTCCATCCCTTACTTTTGTTAGTGCTTACTACCAGGGTTAAACCGCTGTCAGGACCTTTACCTTGAGGACGAAGGTGCGTTCAGGTGTCTTGATGTGGAAGGTGCCCGTCTCAGCCTTCAGAGGGTAGGTGAAGGTAGCGCTGCTGAGCTCAATCCGACCCAGTGGCGTCACATCCTGCGGCGTCCTGTAGTAGAACAGCTGGTTCTTTTGTTCTTCATATGTGAACCAGCGCAGCTTCCAGGCCTTCAGTGGACCCCCCTGCTTCAGCAGAAAGCCACACAGTTTGGGCTCAGCTGTCGAACCCAGAGCTGAAGGTGCCTCTGCCTGGGCGAACTCCTCCGCAGAGGCCTTGGACAGCGGTGCCACAAAAGCTGCTTCAGGCAGACGAACCTCTGAAGAAACCACGGACGACAGGTTCTTCTGATCCGTAGGTTGTTGGTTCTTCAGATGGATCGGGTCAAGGTCACCTGAGTGCCACCTAGGTTGGTTGACTCTGAGCTTCTTTGATGGAAGATCGTCCAGTCTCTGATACTTTTGAAATTCATCACAGGTTTGCTCATGTTTTGTGTAAAACGGACCCGCTGGATCTTCTTGATGAGGTTTGGAGACAGAACTTTCTGCTATATTAGCTTGAATTGTTAACGGTGAATCTTTCCAGTTTTTCTCTGCAGGAAGTTGATCTTGGCCACTTTGATCTGGACCAGCTAGATATTTTTCTGGTTTCGTTTGGTCGTCCTTAAAAGATTCCTGCTGCTCTGACAGGAAGAGTTTCTCTGGAGGTTTCAGACAATTTGGTTTGGCTGAAGAATCTAGTCTCTGATTACTGTTGATGGCACCAGACGGATCCGTTCCTTCAGCTGGACCCTCTCGGGTCGTTGTGGGACATTGTTGGTTCTCTGTAGAACCCTGTTGGCTCTCTGTAGAACCTTGTTGGGTCTCTGTAGAACCCTGTTGGGTCTCTGTAGAACCTTGTTGGTTCTCTGTAGAACCCTGTTGGCTCTCTGTAGAGCCTTGTTGGGTCTCTGTAGAACCCTGTTGGCTCTCTGTAGAACCTTGTTGGGTCTCTGTAGAACCCTGTTGGCTCTCTGTAGAACCTTGTTGGGTCTCTGTAGAATCCTGCTTGGTCCCTGTGGGACTTTGGGTCTCTGAAGAACCTTCTTGGGTCTCTGAAGAACCTTCTTGGGTCTCTGAAGAACCTTGTTGGTTCTCTGTAGAACCCTGCTGGGTCTCTGAAGAACCTTGTTGGGTCTCTGTAGACTCCTGTTGGATCTCTGTAGAACCCTGTTGGGTCTCTGTAGAACCCTTCTGGGTCTCTGTAGAACCCTGCTGGGTCTCTGTAGAACTCCGGGATCCAAACATCTTGACCCACTCTACTCGGCTCGCTGCCCCTCTAAGGAATGAAGAGCTCTCTCCTTGTTGTCGACAGGACGAGGCAGCACTGGCACTTCCTGTCAAGTAAAATTAGTTTTTGACGACTTTTTGTTGAGAATTTTACAACAATGGCATTCTAACTTACCAGAATTACTATTTTCATATAATTGGGTTTTTATAAGATAATGTCACTACTGCGTGCGTGTACATTAACGTGCCAACGCGGTTTTAGAGTTGTGTAGGTTTTGACTCACCTGTACCGACATGTTCCCGAGAACACCTGAACAACCTGAAGGGGTGTGGCCTCCACGCCACTCGGTGGCTGTAAAAACTATTTTACAAAATAAAACCTCATGCATCGCCATTCATTCGTTCTTCCTCAGGATATCTTTGCTCCTTTATTCTGGTTCTCCTCCCCGGCTCTGTCGTCCTCGCGCCGTCAAGTCACCGTCAGAAACACACAACTTCCGATTTTTATATTTCCAAATAAGAGTCGAGTTTGGTCTTTATTCACACTTAATCGGTCTCAGAGGAATCAACAAACTCGTTAAATCAAAAACACCAGCTGAAAGAGTTACAATGTCTGTAGGAACAAGATCAATAATTTTATAAAACAGATTGGATAAAGTAGTGCCACGTTTCTGTTTTATTTTGTGAAATAAAAGAGGAAAAAAGTCCACACAATGCCAGAACACGTTTTCTCAACATTCCTTGAAAACAGGAAGCTCCTGTAGTCGCAACCGGAAGTTCACTTGTTCACCTTCCCAACATGATCTGCGTCGCAGGTGCCTCCGGCTGGTTCTTGTGTTCTTATTTATAACCCAGAAACAGTTTGATGGTTTTTTAATTTGGATGAAATTTTAAAATCTTGTTTTTATCTGCACGTGAGGCCCTTTTAATGATCTTCTGAGCAGCTCCGAAGCGGTCATTGACCAGTGCCACGAGTTCCTCTCCCTCTCTCACCATCAATACCAAACGTGGACTTCAAAGCTCTCTAATATGATATACCAGTTCATTTCAGGGCCCTCTGTGAGCATTTCTGGGTTCAGCACCTTGCTCAAGGGTACCTGGGCAGTGCTCTGAAGGTGTTCGGGCACCTCCCCCCCCACCGCTCCGGGCCTGGGGCTTGAACCATCAACCAGCTGTGGGTGGTTAACGTAGTAGAAAATAAAACAAAATAACAAGAATACAATTTGAGTTTCACAACCACCGAGTGATGTCTCGCAATAGTTCGCACAAAAGTATCATAAATATGATCTTTTATTCACAAAGTAAACAGGAGTGGTAAAGAGGTGGGAGGAAGTTCTCCTCTTAAATATTTGACTTAGTTTAATGGCATATATTGAAGGACAACTACAGTGATGATGATGATGATGGTGATGATGATGGTGGTGATGGTGATGATGGTGATGGTGATGATGATGATGATGATGGTGGTGATGGTGGTGATGGTGATGATGGTGGTGATGATGGTGATGATGATGATGATGATGGTGGTGATGGTGGTGATGGTGATGATGGTGGTGATGGTGGTGATGATAGTGGTGGTGATGGTGGTGATGATGATGATGGTGGTGATGATGTGATGGTTGATGGTGGTGATGATGATGATGATGGAGGTGATGATGATGATGATGATGGTGATGATGATGATGGCGATGATGAAGTCAGTCTATACTTTGCTGTTGACTTTCAGCCTCAATGAGTGAAGTAGTGAGGAGTATTTTTACTGCTTGTGTCTACTGTACAAGGTGACCAGCCCCAGCAGATCAGACATCACATGGCGGCTCCTGCTCCTCTTCCTCAGGCTTCTTGATGAAGGTGGATGACAGCTCCTGTAGGAGCTCCAGCCCCAGCAGATCAGATATCACATGGCGGCTCCTGCTCCTCTTCCTCAGTCTTCTTGATGAAGGCGGATGACAGCTCCTGTAGGAGCAGCTCCTGGGATGGTGTACACACGCCCTGCAGCTGCCTCATCCTTGATGAGTCCACCCCTCCTCCATCACCTCCTCCTCTATGATCCACAGGCTCCACAGAGCTGTGTTCTACCTGAGAGTCACAGACCGTAGGGTGGTCCACAGGAACCAGTGTGAGCTGCAGTTGGTCTTTGACTTCCTGCGTTTCAGCAGTGCTGCTGGACAAGAAGCTGGTCTCCAGAGACTTGAGAACCTGTAGGCCAAAATCTCCAACCTCCTCATAGAGGGGTTCAGGAAGGTCTGGAGAAGCAGAATGCTCCTCAAAAGAGTCCTGCTGGCCCTTCATCGGCTGCAGGAGAAGGGTGAGACAGATCAGGCCCCACACACCCAGATACTCCAAATGTCCTGAAGGTATGAAACACAACATAATCAAACAGAATCGACTACTTACAAAGTACATGGAGAGAGTCCTTCTGTCATGCAGCTTCCTCTGTAGAAGAAAGAAAAATGTAGTTGTGCATTTTCAGAGATCTTGTTGGATGGTTTGGTTGGACTGACCAGCGTCTGATTGGCCGACAGCATGCTGCTGTTGCTCTCATCTCCTCTGATCGGAACCAAAGGCATGGTGCCGAACTTCTGCTTGGAGATGTCTGATGATGAGTGACGGCGGAGAACTGGAGGAACCGGATCATCGTTCTGGAAGATACCCAGGGTGGAATCCTGAGCAATCACATGAAGGTTGTGTGAGCAAATCCTACACAAACTCTGACCTGGGCCCTGAGGAAGCAGGAGATCCAGTCCCAGAGGTCCGCTTCACAGGTGCAGCACAAGAACCTGAGACACCAGAGACACGGCACACACACATCACACTCAGAGAACTATCTTTTTTGATGGAACCAGAACTCTTCGGGTCGCATTGGGCCAGGATCCTGATACCGGTACTGGTACTTACAGCTGGTGTTTGTCTGACATCACTGTGAAGCCCCACCTGCAGGGGGCAACAGCACTTCACATTAGTCCAAGGGTCACAAAAAAAGACTTGAATTCACTTCAAAGATCTGACTGGATGGTTGGAAATGATCAAAATACTTTGGTTACCTGGTGGGAGCCTTTAGCTTCCTGCGGATCCCAATGTAGATCTTCATAGACTTCAAAGACCACTCCTTCTCTGGTCTGATGCTCTAGAAAAACTCACACCAGTCAGGACTGGGGGGCCCACTGAGTGGGTTCAAACTGGGGGAGGGGGGGCTGACCACCAACCTTCTTGTCCTTTAGCAGCAACAGTTTGTGTTCTTTGATCTGGAAGGTTCTCTCCTGGAACTTGGTGCCCTGGAGGAGCTTCGGAGGTTCCTCGCGACATTTCAGTAGACCCACCTTCATGATGTCACTGTCATAGGCTGAGACGGGTCCATGGAGAAATAGGGAATTCATTTGACCAAGCTGTGGATAGAACTTTAAACGTGCTGGTGTGTGTTCTGTGGTCAACAATGAGCTGCCCCCCCCCGATAGAACTCAAGTCTTAAAGGTTTGACACATCAAGAGACGTTTAAATAACCACAACCAACATTTCATTAACATTAATGAAGCTGGACTGAAGATCAGGCCCCTCTTGCCTTTTTCTGATGCTTCTATATTATAAACACACACACACAAACTCACACACACACACACACTCACACACCCACACTCACAGACACCCACACACACACACACCCACACCCACACTCACACACACAC